>NW_007097775.1:428164-442962 GCF_000164805.1 Carlito syrichta | reverse complement strand
CTCTCTCTCTCTCTGTGTGTGTGTGTGTGTGTGTGTGTGTGTGTGTGTGTGTGTGTGTGGCTTTTTTGTTCTGTTTTCACTAAACTACCCTCAAAAAGAAAAGAATATTTGACATCATGGGGGAGTCTTTTACTCATATTAACCAGAACCAACACAAGTGAGGGATTTTGAATAATGACTATTTTAAAAAGGAATTTCTTAGCATGGGAAAGTGAGACGTCCTCTTAAAGTAAGAAGTCCTGGGTTTGAGTCCTTGGTTCTGTCATTTACTAGATTGTGAGAATTTAGCAAGTCTTGTTATCTCTCACAGATTGTTTCTTCATTTAGAAAACGGACAAGAAAATCACACTTAAACTATCAACTAGCAGGATTATTTCCAGAGTCAAGTTGGTTGAAAAGCATGTACGAAGAAAACTACCCGGCAAATTCTAAATTCTTGTTGTCATTCATAATGTCAACAATACAATTGGGTAAAGTTTATCTTCACCTCAACACTGCAACTGAAAAAAGTGGGTGGCTAATTTCCTCACAATCCCTTTGCATTCCTTGTTCCTCCAAACGTGGTAAAACTCGATTTCTGCAGAGTTTGGTTTTATTTGAATTACTGGAAAGCAAAGCAATTAGACAATGAATAATAGCCCAGGTAGGATAAAGCTGAAGATCTGTGCAAAAGAATAAAGAGGAAATGTTTTGTTCCTGAGCAGGTGTTTTCCCTACGTTGTCTAACCTGAGGTTGACTGACCTTTGGAAACAAATTTTGTTCCCAGGTGGGTAAGAGGTGCCCACAAGTTTTTCAGGATTTTGGAGGCCCCAGGGGGTGCTGTGGAAGAAGATAGGAAGATTTCTCCAAGCATTAAGGGACCAGGTGAAAATGTGACAAGGAGGGAGGTTATTCTCCTACACAAACTTCCTTTCTCATGCAGCTGCAGGACTCAGGTCCAGGTCTGAGCAAGAGGGGCCGCAGGCTGCAGAAGTTGGAGGGGCGCCCCAGGCCTCCAGGAGAGCCAGCTGTAGGAGCCACATGCTGGAGAAGGCAATGGGCGTATTTTAAGGATCCGGTGAGTGTGTATAATTATCTCAGAAGTCAAATTGTCTATGTGCCACATGTTTAAATCCAGTCCTCTTTTGATGGACAGCATGGTTGGTTCCTATGCAGCCATAAAAAAGAACAAAATCATGAATTTCGCAGCAACCTGGATGGTACACAACCACAAAAGATAAACTTAGTTTTGGTGTGTCTGTGACTGAGATTTTACAATGCCCTGAATAGATTCTTGGTTTGATTTCACATAAGAAATTTTCTTAAAGGATAGGTGGAAGAATATGCAAACGCCCAGGTGAAATTAGCACTACTCTGTTTTTCATATGTAACCTAGACTAGTTATTTCAACACTCACAGCGATTAGATCCACCTGTGCAGATTGAGTATTGCAGTCCAGTAAGACAGTTTCTATGTCCTGTTGCTTTCCAAATATCTGAATTTAAATGTTCTGTTAATGTATTTAAATATACTTGTAAAATTTTCTTGCTCTCCCTTTCTTCTTAGTGCTTTGTGATTCTCTTTTGGGAAAGACTGTCTTTAAATTATAAGCAATTGTGTGCTTTATGAATTTTGCCAAATATAATAAAAGAGCAGACAGGAATAATTCAAGATAATCAAAAGGAAATATTAAATCATTGGAAAAGATTAATTACCTTTGTAGGTTAATTATGTTATGGATTATGTTTACTATTCTGTTTTAGAACTCGTAAAGTATAAGACAGAACACATTTATAACCATAATTGTCACCTTTTTTTTTTTTCAATTTTATTTTTGAGTTGGAGTCTCACTCTGTCGCCCAGACTGAAGTGCGGGGGCCACTCCCGGCCACCGCAGCCTCGACCTGCTGGGCTCTGGCGATCCTTCCGCCTCAGCCTTCCAAGTAGCTGGAACTACAGGCGCACGCTACCACGCCCAGCTAATTTTTTATTTATTGTAGAGATGAGGTCTCACCAAGTTGCCCAGGCGGGTCTTGAACCCGCGGGCTCAGGCAATTCACTCACCTCAGTCTCCCAAAGCGCTGGGATTACAGGCTGAGCCATTGAGCCCGGCCGATCGCCTTTTAAAAGTTTATCACTTGTGTTACTTTAAGACTAGCATTCTTTAAATGATATTAAAACTTTAACTTTGGGATCACCATTTTATAGATATAGATACAGACATTCCTGTGTATAGATTACTTTAATGTTAAGTTTTAAGAAAAGTATAAAATGTCATTTTCAACTTGATATGTTTCTTCTTTGCAACATATTTCTATACTTGTTATTTATTTTTCCCAATACACAATGGAAATTGTATGACTTATTTTTTTAATGTTTTAAATAACATAAAAATGTGTAATATAAAACATAAGCCCCTTCCGCAATAATTCCTCCTCCCTCTCCGTCCCTTCCTCCAGAAATAACTACCTTTGGCTTCTTGCTGCTTTATCCTCCATAGTTTTTTCTATACATATACTAATGTATGCCATTATTTTTAAAATAAAATTATATATATATATTTTGTTTGTTTTGTTTTTTGTTTTGTTTCTGAGTTGGAGTCTCACTCTGTCGCCCAGACTGGAGTGCCTTGCTTGCTCCCGGCCCCCGCAGCCTCGACCTGCTGGGCTCCAGCGATCCTTCCGCCTCAGCCTTCCCAGTAGCCAGAATTCCAGGCAGGCGCTACCACGCCCGGCTGATTTTTTGATTTATGGTAGAGAGGAGGTCTCGCTGCCCAGGCGGGTCTCGAACCCGCGGGCTCAGGCGATCCACTCACTTCAGCCTCCCAAAGGCGCGGGATGACAGGCTGAGCCACCGAGCCCGGCTTACAATTATATTTTAAAATGTTTTTCTGTCATTTTATTTCCTCAGTGAATCAATCTTAGTTATCTCTGCCAATATTTGTATACTTAAATCTTTTACATCAACCATATGGTATTCCGTTGTATGGCTGTACCATGATTTACTTGGCCAACCCCCCTACTAACGTATATATGGGTTGTGTCCAGCTTCTCCTTATAACTTTAGCTTCTTGAATTGCGTTTTTTTCCTTTCCATTGCCTTAAAAAGGGGCGGGGGGACAGGGTGTTTTTTCAGCAAACCAGGGCCACTTTCTTGCTGATTCCTTTTTGTTAGCCTATTTTCTGACTTTTAATTCTTGTTCTTTCCTTTTGACTCTTTTTCCATTCTCTTATCTCCCCCCCCCCGTGAAGAACAAAGGTCCTCTTCACACCAAAATCTCTCCTCTCTGGTGCCAGTGTGCTCTCCCCACACGTTCCAGCCCCAGCCGTGAAGAGAAAGGGGGGCTGAGTCTTAGATTTCTGATAAGACACGAGAGGCGGCTACTGGCAGGGAGTCTTGTCAAGATCTCCCTCCTTCTGGGCACTCCCTTCCCACGTGAGCAACAATGAATGGCGATTTCACCCGCCCGCCCCACCTCGTCCGCATTGGCCTTTGCCCTTTCCATCAAAATTTGGCACACACGAGGCGGCAGAGCATGTTCTGAATTCAACCCCGGGGAGCCGCCGACCAGTATCACTCGACTCTTCCCACCCATCAGTCGTTCTCTTTCTGTGCCTGAAGTCGAGGGAAGCCTGAGCTACTCTTTGTCACGGCCCCGTCCCCGTTGGCCCAGCTAAGCCCGGGAGGGTGGGATCCCCGAGCCGAGTACCGCAGGAGAGGAGTAGATCACGGAGCAGTACATGGCTGAGCCATGGGGACTGGGTTCTCTTGCTGCTTGGCTGCAGGCTCAGAGGATGTGAAGAAGAGAGTTGGTGTATTTTGCCTCTTTGTGGTCCTAGTTGTCAAATACCAAGAATATTAACTGTCTACTTAACTCATGGCAGTTTACGAAACACTTCAGAAAATTCTACCGTGTATTACTTTTACGTATGTCTTCCCTTTTTGGTACGTATATTTTATCTGACTTCCTCCTTTTATATCTGCAACCCATTTCCTTTTTTTCTGCCATATCTATCTATTCCTCCCCATGAATTAATTCCTATTCATGAAGCAGACAATAGATGCTTATTCATCTCTAATGAGAACTTCTTCCAGCAGAGGCTTTTTGCTGGGAGGGAGCTATGTTCAGAGAGGGAGAAACTACGTGACTGTTGTCATTTTTTAATCCAAATTTTTTTTTTTAAATTTGCTCAAATTCATTTTATAACTGAAACATTTATTAGGGTATTTTTATGATTGTTGAGACCTTAATTCAAAATAGCAACAATCAAATAAGCATTAAAAACTTTATAGGGAGACTAAATTCCTGTCTGATAGAAAGCTAGGAACTTAGAAAATTAGAACAATTTTTCTGAACAATGGATAAGTTGATTAGGAAAACCAGATTTCTGAACCAAGTCAGTGTTTGATTCTAGGTCAATGTCTTCATTTCTTTCTATTTGGATCTTCCAACTTTAATATTTAATCATTGCATTAAAATGTAATGCCAAATGCCAATTACCTTTAATAATCAAATAGCAAATTGTGGAAGTATTAGAAAAAAATATGAACATGACACGAATTCCTCAGGATAAAGGTGTTGTAATGTTTTTCAGGCTTAAAAATCAGAACTATTTTGGGAGCTTAAATGGGACAAAATTTCAGAAAATTGCAATTCTTATCTCCTGTCATAGTTTATGGTAAAAGAAAAGACTGTCGATTTTTTTTTTTTTTGCAATTGAAAAAAAAAAAAAAGCCTTGGGCTATGTACAAGTATTTCTTTTTTCCTTGGTTGAAAACAGCCCATTTCTAAGCACACATTACAGTCACTTCCTCTCTAATTTCTTCCTTTCACAATGCATCTTAATATCATACCGATGCATTCTAAAACTAAATTGTTTTGGTGTTGTTGTTTTTTTTTGAGTTGGAGTCTCACTCTGTCGACCAGACTGGAGTGCAGTGGCATGCTCATGGCCACTGCAGCCTCAACCTGCTGGATTCGGGCAATCCTTCCACCTCAGCTTTCCAAGTAGCTGGAACTATAGGCGTGCGCCATTACACCTGGCTAATTTTTTGATTTGCTGTAGAGATGAGGTGTCGCCAAGTTTCCTGGGCTGGTCGTAAACCCCTGGGCTTAGGTAATCCTCTCGCCTCAGCCTCCCAAAGTGCTGGAATTATAGGCTTGAGCCACCACGTCCGGTCAGTGCTTGATTTTTAAAAAGGAATATTTGTTTTTAAAAAGGGAAACACAACTTTGTACTTTTATTAATAAGTGCATATCTTCTAATAGATTATACACAGCCTTAACTCATCTCGGTCTGACTAGTCAAGATCATCTGGATTTTCAAATGCAATATTTAACTGTAATAAAGGAAAAAGCCCAAAGACTCAGAATTCAGTAGAATTATACAATAGTGGACATTATGTTGCTGATTAAAGTGATTGTAAGTTACCCAACCCTGAATTGTACCCCACATCTTTAAAATAAAATTTTTAAAAGTGGTTATAAACTAATCCTATGGAGCATCTGATCTTTGCTGTACAAGTGTCATCAGCTCAAGCCATCAACTTGGGCCATCATGCCACTGCACTCCATCCTGCGTGACAGAGTAAGACCCGCACTCAAAAAAAAATCATCTTTTTTTTAAAGGATGACTGAGTTAAATGATCATTCTCCATGCTCACATATAAAACAACAAGAACATAGGATTTTTGAAAGATAGAAAGTGGCACGCTATTTTAATTATAAATATCACAGACTGATTACCCTTAATATATGTATTGGCAGAGTTAATAAATTTCAATGAAAAAAGAAAGGAATTTATAAAGGATTTACGTAAAGGAAAATACACAAAGTCACATACAAAGGTGAAAGTAACTGAGTCCCAGGTTGGTCTCATAATTCATTGCAGTTTGGGGAATTAGAAAAAAGCACTGCGATGCTAAATTCTGGGAGAAAGAAAACTGAACTCCAAAAACTGAAGTAATCATTCAAGGGTACAGGAGACTACAGAACAGGAATGGCAGTGTGAGGAGCTCCATAGGCCAATTCTCAGCAAAACAACCATAACCGATACAAAATTTTTAAAAAGTTATTTTTAAAAATAAAAAATAAAGTCTCTCGAATGTTTTCTAAGGGCAAGTAGTTCATGCAGAAACACTTATTTAAGACAATCCGCTAAATCTCAGTAAGAACAGTAGGAGTCTGTGGCATTTGAGCAATAAACCAACTACCCTCCATGCTCTACACGAGAGAAACCACACCTGGTGGGGCATGGGCAGGAGGGTGAGGCTCTCTCCTAACCCAGCTCCCAGTCAAGGCCTACGGTGTCGCTCCAGGAGAGAAGAGCTGTTCACATTTCTCATCAACTTGCACAGATGAAATTCTAGGTAAAAGCAACTGAGTGGCTGGGGGTTCCCTTCTGCCACCCAGCCTCACGTGAAGAGTGCCTACTGTGTCCTAGGCACATCAGGCCAAGAACAGTGAAGCTCCAATTACCCTCACTTCAACTTTCTCACAAAGCAGAAGTTCAATGTAGAAAGGAAAAGCCCAAAAGATCAGAGGCTACCAACACAACCCAATGCCCAACTCACAAAGCAGGAGGGCCACTCCAAGAGAAGTGGGCCACTGCTCGGGTCACCAGCTCCTTGGAGGGGTAAAACTGCATATTTACACTAATAGTAGACTCAAAAGATTACTTATTCTTTAAATTTACGTTGCTGTAAGTTTACACATCAAAGATATAGCTATCAATTTATAAATCCTTAATCATATTTCCAAGGAGATAGAACTGAGAAAATTTATTTGATTTTACTTCAAGTCTTATAGTTAGAGAGGGAGACTTTTTCAATCAAAATGATTATGCATTCTTAATTATCTCGTTGTGCGTTGCAGATATATCTGATATTCAAATGTGTTTTTCTTTTAATCGATTTCCAAGGACAAAACAAATGTCAGATGTTATGTCAGGAGGATATCAAGACGAGATAGTCCTCGGTTCAATGGGTATAGTTGATCAAGCAGAAGAAAAGGGCTTAGTAGGAAGTGCGACGAGTATCGTGAGACTACCAGTGTCCCAAACTTGCAGCTCAAGTAAACGAAAGGAATTTGACATTGGACAAGTTGGAAAATAACATTGTTTTAAAGATTTCAAAAGAGTGTTGCTCATAGGGTCAGTCACTAGGATAAGATTCCAAATAACGACATGATTTG
The DNA here is from genome assembly GCF_000164805.1 of Carlito syrichta. NCBI lineage: Eukaryota > Metazoa > Chordata > Mammalia > Primates > Tarsiidae > Carlito > Carlito syrichta. The sequence continues at coordinate 435,790 of NW_007097775.1, read as the reverse complement.
AATGAGAAGGTCTGACATAAGTGGTACCTACAAAAGTGTTGATTACATAGAAGTTTTGGATCAAGGCTTAGCGCAATTCAAGTTTGAGGAAGTCACTCTCCAATATTCTGTAACAAAAGGAGGATCTTATGAAATTCTGGCAGAGCAAGTGATGGCTAACTGGTTAGACTATCTGAAGCAGTTCTGCTTTTGACTGTGTGTTTATATTGGTCCAATTTGGCAAGGCGACCCTGGGCCCTCCATAAAGTGATTCAGTCAGGGGATTAGGAAGAGGAGGCATGAACAGATGCTACAAAATATGTCCCAGATGCAATCTTTTTTCCCCATCCTCTCCCCTCAGCCTCTACTTCCATCACAACCTACTAATATCTACATCCAGTTTATCTAAAATCAAATGTATGTGATTTGATCTGTACATGTTCAGGACATGAATATCAATGAAGAATACAAGCTTCGGAGTTAGACTTAGCTTGGAATCCCAGCTCAGCCACCTTTTAGCTGTGTGATCTTGGTCCAGGTATTTAATTTCTCTGTACCTCACTTTCCTTATCTGAGTATCTGAAGACTGAGCACAAAAATATCTGCATCACAGAGTTGTCATAAGGATTAATTATTTTAGCATAGTGCCTGAAATGTAGCAGCCAAAATAATTTAGCCAGTATTATTACTATTTGGTTGCCTTAGTGGTCTTTATGTATATGTCAAGAAAAAATAGAACAGGAGGTAGAATTAATATCCAATTCTTGGAAAGTATCCACCCTTTCTACTAAAGAAGGATTTAGTTGATGATAACATATGAAAACTGTGTGATATTACCATTAATACCACCTCACTTCTTAGGAGAAAGGCTTTGTATGTGGGTACTTCCCTGAAATTCATCCGTTGCTTGTTGGATAACACTTGTAGAAATTTTGAATGGTAATAAAATAGCAATAAAAGTCATTGGAGTTCACAGCACCATTTTATTTTTATTTTATTTTTATTTGAGGCAAGGTTTCATTCTGTCGCCCAGGGTGGAGTGCAGTGGCATGATTATGGCTCACTGCAACATGGACCTTATTGGTTCAGGTGATCCTTCTACCCAAGTCTCCCAAGTAGCTGGAACTGCAGGCACACACTACCATGCCTGGCTAAATATTTTTATGTTTTTGTAGAGACGAAGTCTCGTTATGCTGCACAGGCTGATTTCAACTCCTGGGCTGCAGCAATCCTTCTGCCTCAGTCTCCAAAGTGCTGGGGATTACAGGTGTGAGCCACCATGCCCAGCCTACATTTTAAAATGTAGTCTTTCTTTAAAAAAAGAAGAAGAAAATGTAGTCTTTCAGTTTTACCAAAGTTAAAACTTCTATTCCTCAAAAGATTACATTAAGAAACGAAAAAAAGACATATCCAAAATGTATAAAGAACTCCTACAAATCAATAAGACAGGCAACCCAATCAAAAATGGGAAGAGATTTTATCAGATTCACAAAAGAAGACGTATGATAGCCAGTAGATTCATAAAAAGATATTCGACATTCTAAGTCATCAGGAAAGGTAAAATTAAAGCCACAATGAGTAACTATACACCCATCAAAATGGCTAAAATTAGAAAGACTGACATGTTAGAGAAGCAACTGGATCCTCCTACATTGCTGGCAGGAATGTAAAATGTTACAGCCCCTTTGGAAACATTTCAGCAGTTTCCTATAAATTAAACATAGCTTACCATTCAACCCAACAATTCTACTCCTAGTTATTTACCCAAAATAAATGAACATGTATGTCTACACAAAGGCCTATATGCAAATGTTTATAGCAGCATTGTTCAAAGTAGTCCCAAACTGGAAACAACACAAATGGTCAACAGGTGAATAGATGAATAGACAGTGAAATACTATCCAGCACTAACAAACTACTCACACACTATGCATGAATCTCAAAAACATGCTGAAAGAAGCCAGACACAGAATAATAGATATTGCGTGATCCCATTTATCTATGAAATTCTAAAGAAGAGAAATCAGCCAGAGGACAGAGAGAAACTAACTGCAAGGGGACACGAGGGAACCTTCTGTGGTAATGGAAATGTCCTTCACCTTGACTGTGGTGGCCATTCCACAAATGTATACATTTTTCAAAACTTACTGAACTGTACACTTTAAATGAGCATATATACCCGCATGTATACTCTGTGTGTGTGTGTGTGTGTGTGTGTGTGTGTGTGTGTGTACAGTATGTCAGTATCAGTTTGACCATAGGAGCTGAAGACTAGAGACTGAAATCAGCCATGCAGGCAATCAATCACACCAACTGGATGGAGTCTCCAGCAACATAAGGCTGAACATAAGGCTCAGATGAGCTTCCTTAGCTGGCAATATTCCATGATTACACAGTTACTGAGAAAATTGCATGTCTAAGACTCCACGGGGAAAGAACAACAGAGGCTACCAGATGCCAGCACCCTGTCCTGAGTTGTGACAACCAAAAATATCTCCAAACATCCCATGTTGGGGCAAAACCTCCCCGAGCAGAAAACCACTTGTTTTGTTTTGTTCTTTCTGATTTTTGTTTTGTTTTGTTTTGTTTTTGAGTCACGGTCTCACTCTGTCACCCAGGTGGAGTGCAGTGGCACGATTATTTCTCACCAGTCTCAACCTTCTGGGCTCAGATGATCTTTCACCTCAAACTCCTGAGTAGCTAAGCACATGATATGCCTGGCTATTTTTAAAATTTTTTTTGTAGAGACAAGGTCTCACTATGTTTCCTAGGCTGGTCTCGAATTCCTTGGCTCACCTCAGTCTCCCAAAGTGCTAGGATTACAGACGTGAGTCACTACACCTGGCCTGAAAACCACTGTCTTAGGAAAACCAATATCTAGATTGCCCTCATATACATATTCTTTCCTAAAATTAATGTGCCAGCGTTATGTTAAACTGAACAAGGCCAGGTGCAGTGGCTTAAGCCTGTAATCCCAGCACTTTGGGAGGCCGAGGCGAGGGGATTGCCTGAACCCACGGGTTCGAGAACAGACTGGGCAGCTTGGCGAGACCTTATCTCTACAATAAAAATTTAAAAATTAACTGGGTGTGGTAGTGCGCGCCTGTAGTTCTGGTTGCTTGGAAGGCTGAGGTGGAAGGTTTGCCTGAACCCAGCAGGTAGATGCTGGGATGGCCATGAGCATGCAAGCCACTGCACTCCAGCCTGGGCAACGGAGTGAGACTCCAACTCAAATAAATAGAGATAGACAGATAGATAGATAAACAAGTTTTCATTGTGATAGATCTCTTTTATCTTCTTTCCTAAAGACCCTTCTACTACTACAAAAGAAGGGCCTATCTCCTTCCCCATCCAGAGTTTTACTGCAATCAGTTGCCTGGAAGTGTAAAAATCCTGGGCCCCAAACAAAGAGACAACATTTCTGTACCTTTAATCTGTCTCATTAAGACATTCATTTCCAATTAATTACACTTTTTGTTACAACTATTTATCCAAAGTAATATGTTTATGATGTTGGATCAACTATATATTAGTAAAAATTTGACACTCAGCACCTTATGGTTATAAGAAATAAAAAGTATTTAATATCACCTATTATATATACATACTCTTGTTGCAGAGAAGTGTGAGAGGGTGAGCACAGCTTTTTAAACATAAAATATTTTATATGAGTATACACAATTCTGTAGAGGAAATAAAATGGAAAATAAGATTTCAAGGAGATAAAGGAATGATGTAAACTTTCCAACTGTAAAAGATGAGATTGTTTTGGAATTTTTAAAATTAAATATTGGTAGTTTCCAAACCCTCATAGAATTTTATATTTGATTAGATTTATTTAGAGTGAGACAACAATTTTAAAGTTTCAGTATTTATAGTATACCAGAAGTTACATCTCTTCAGTTATTTAAACTTTTGCTAAATTTTATACATAAACTTAAAAGTTTATGGATGGTGTCCATGTTTTCAAATGATTTCAGGGGTACATGAGAAAGCGGTCTGAAGGCCACTCACAGTAGCTGTAAACTATGTTTGTCAATCAGTGGGGGTGGGGGAAAATAAAAATGCAATGCTCAATCTAAACCAAGGACACTCTGCCACCTGGTGGCTTAGAGATTTTTATGGTCTCCAGGCAGGAATCTAAAGCTTTTCTGTGCCAACCATGCAAGAGAGTGAAGTGATTAATGACATACAGAATTAGAGCTATATTATTTAATTACAAGACATATGGATACTGAGAAGAAAATAAAATGGCTAATTCTTAATATTATCATTGTAAACTCAGGAAAATGTTATGCGTGGTTTTTTTTAAACTAGGTAGATTAATTACTACCTCAAATCTTTCACCTAAGAGCAACTAACTCCAGAAATTTTTTAAATGACAGTTTATACAGTTTTCTCCTACAAACTTAAGTAAAAACAACCTTCCTCTGTCATTTTGTTGTAAAGAGACAAAGAATTTTTTTGTTCCAGTTATGTGCACTGTGAAAAGTGAAATCATCAAGGATTCCATTATTTTTAGCACCCTGTTGAAAAATAGCGCACTGCACCCCAGTCTGGGCGGCAGAGTGAGACTCCAACTCAAAAAAAAACCAAAACAACAACAACAAAAAAACCCCAACAACAACAAAAAGAAAAATAGCATATATGCAAATTCTTATTACCAGCTTAATGGCTGTTCGAAATTCCTGTTGACTAATGATGTGTACTGTTAATTTGCCAATCTTTCGGGAAAAGAAAAAAAAAAAAGGAAGGAAGAGGGAATGAAACATAGACCTTGTCATGGTAAACCCAGTAGCGGCAGTTCTAACTTCGTGACAATCATTCAACAATCGCCCCAGGTTACGAGTGTGGTGCCGGACCCCCCCAAACCCCCAAAGCGAAGGTACTGTGTCCGAAAGGAAGGTCAAAGAAATGAACTGGAGACAAAGGTCGAAGCACAGGCTTTCTTCAGGAACTTATGAGGTACAGGGAAGGTGGTCCAGGGGCGGCGGCGGGACGGGGAAAACCGGTCCAGGGGCTCAAGGGCACGCAGGTGGGCCACCCGCGTCTCGCTAGGGCGGAGGGCGGGGCAGGGGCGGGGCAGGGGCGGGGCTGGGGCGGGGCTTGAGTGCGCAGGCGCCGGGTGAGAGGCGCGCGTCCCTGCGTCGCAGGTGCACAGGGTCGCTGCCGCTTCTCTAGAGGCGGGCTGTTTCGTGTTATAATGAACTCAAGGGGAACTGAAGGTACCCACAGGTTACGGGCCTGGCCCGATCTGCTCTGAACCAGCGTGTTGGGGCAGGGGGACGGCTTCAGGAAGGCGGCCGAGAACACTCCAGGATGCCCCGCTGCAAGGTGAGGTCAACAGGCAGAGACACTTCACCCACGGCCTCAGCACACCTGCCCGTCCAGGCCGGAGCCCGAGGGCGGGCACATCTCGGGCTGGCCACCACCAGGACGCTCCCCAGGTCCAGCCCCCTGCTTGACATGGGTAGGGTGTGCTCAAGTTGTCACTGAGTGTGGGGCACCCTACAGCAAGACGGGTTCCGTTTCTAGGACAAGTGAGTTCAACTTATATGTGCTTTCTCCCACTGTATTTTCTAGACGTCTTGACACAGGCAGAAGAAAAAAATATATTTGCAAAATGCAGCTTCACAAGCTTCAGATTTACTGATAACATACAGAACAAACTACAGATGATTTCAGCGCTCTCCATCAATTTAATAGCCGTGCCAATCAAAGTACATTTCCACTATGTCTCTACCCAAAAATGTATCCAAGTTAATAGATACTGTAAATAGGCTAGTTTTGTGATTCCCTTGAGAGGAGAAAGTAACCTATATAGAAACAAACACTGAAAACAAAAATAGGCCGGGCTGGGTGGCTCAGCCTGTAATCCCGCGTCTTTGGGAGGCTGAGGTGAGTGGATTGCCTGAGCCCACGGGTTCGAGACCCGCCTGGGCAACTTGGCGAGACCTCATCTCTACAACAAATCAAAAAATCAGCTGGGCGTGGTAGCACATGCCTGTAATTCCGGCTATTGGGAAGGCTGAGGCGGAAGGATCGCCGGAGCCTGGCAGGTCGAGGCTGCGGTGGCCGGGAGCGGCCACTGCACTCCAGTCTGGGTGACAGAGTGAAACTCCAACTCAAAAAAAAGAAAAGAAAAGAAAACAAAAATAGAACATTCATCCTTATTAAATACTTCCTTGAAAGTGGTAAAGATGAAAGAAAAATTGAAACAAATTTGTCAACTTGGCTTCCATTTCAGTAAGGTGGAGGTGGGACTGATTCTTCTCCCATTTCAAAATCTAGGGAAAAAAATTAAAAATATTGCTTAATGTCTCAGGAAGTAAAGAATATGATCTAGAGTCAGAAATCCAATGGCTGAGTGTGATGGCTCACACCCGTAATCCCAACACTTTGGGAAGCCAAAATGGGAGGATTGCTTGAGACCAGGAGTTTGAGACCAGGCTGAGCAACACAGTGAGACCCTCCTACCCTGTCTCTGATAATTTTTTTTTTTTAAAGGGAATTTAGCCTCGGGTTTTTTCTCTTTGCCATTAGTTTAAAACTTCCTTTAAAACAGTTATTTGCTGGGGCCGGGTGCAGTGGCTCATGCCTATAATCCCAGCACTTTGGGAGACTGAGGTAACAGGATTGCCTGAGCCCACGGGTTTGAGACCAGCCTGGGCAATTGGGCGAGACTCCATCTTTACAAAACATTAATTAAAAAAAAAATTAGCCAGGTGTGCTGGTGCGTGCCTGTATTTACAGCTACTTGGAAGGTTGAGGTGTAAGGATCACCTGAGCCCAGCAGATCAAGGCTGTGATGGCCAAGAGCATGCCACATGACCTCTAGCCTTGATGACAGAGTGAGACTCCAACTCAAAAAAAAAATAGTATCTGCTTTACCTTGATTAATTTTCCCATTGTTTGGACTTCTTTTTCTTTTCTTTCTTTCTTTCTTTCTTTCTTTCTTTCTTTCTTTTCTTTTCTTTTCTTTTTCTTTTTCTTTTTTTTGAGAAAGCAGAGTTTATTAAGAGAACAGAAAAGCTCCCACAGTGAGAGGGGACCCCAGCGGGGTCTGTTTGGACTTCTTAATGAAAGCAAGAACTCTATTCTAGAATTTGAAGAGTTTTTAAAAATTTGTGGGTTTGCATTATGGGTGATCCTTAAAAGATAATCCCAATTTATTCAAATGTATTATATTAATGAAATTTGACTGTGCGTGGTGGCTCATACTGTAATCCCAGTACTTTGGGAGGCAGAGATGAGAGGATTGCCTGAGTCCAGGGTTTGAGACAAGCCTGGGCAACTTGGCTAGACCTCATCTCTACAATAAATCAAAAAATTACCTGACTGTGGTGGTAGGCGCCCACAGTTCCAGCTATTTGGAAGGCTGAGGTGGAAGGATCACCTGAGCCCAGCAGCTTGAGGCTGTGGTGGCCGTGAGTGTGCCACTGCACTCCAGCCTGGGTGACAGAGTCTCCTACTCAAAAAAAAAAAAAAGTGTGTGTGTGTGTGTGTGTGTGTGTGTGTGTAATGTCTTCCAAAAAAGAGAATTCAATGATACTTGACTGAAGACACAAATAACTAAGCTACACATGTTGCCCATACTTGTTTTACCTCTTGCCAACCTGATCACATCCTCACAAAATCTCCAAGCAT
>NW_007097775.1:407058-428144 GCF_000164805.1 Carlito syrichta | reverse complement strand
CTCAAAAAAAAAAAAAAGTGTGTGTGTGTGTGTGTGTGTGTGTGTGTGTGTGTGTGTAACAACTTAAGACCAAAGCTGGGCTAATGTTGATATTAGTGGCTTTACATAAATATCAGTATAAAAAAGTAAGCCCACCTATGGTCGGTATCGTGTCCTTTTTCCTCTTCTAAGCCTGCCATCATACTTTGAATTTAGTAGGTACTCAATAAATCAATTGAATAAGATGAATAAACAAGATTATGCCAACCAAGCTGAAAAAGTCATTAGATTACAATTTGAGGTTCCCCTTGGTTAATATTAACATTTTATCCAACAAAATTGTACATATAGCTTCTTTGGAGGTGTTGTACTTTTTTAGCTATCTATCTTGCATAGCAGTTGATTTAATCAATGGAAAATAATAGTTCACAATTTAGCAAAAATAAGCTACTTTTTAATGGTAATATAAAAAGCTGTTTCAGATGCCTATGAGTGGCATCTGGCCTGAAGATGAGGTTACTACTAACATTTTAAACAAGGAAATTTCATATAAAATCTGGGTTTCAGAAGATGTGTGAACATCTATATCATAGCAACAATTGGCCGGGGCAGACGGCACTGCTTCCTTTAGAAGACACACGTTTGCCACAATCCCCACTACTCCATTTTAATTTCCCAAAAACCGAGGTCAAATGTCAGGCGCAATTCACTATCCACCTAGTAGTTGAGAAATATTTGTTACCAAGCTTCTAAGCTTAAAGGGGTCACATAGTTTAAGAAAAACAAAGGAGTCTATTTATTTGAGGAAGATAAGAATATTCCTACATGTTTCATGTTTGTACGCTAGCCCTTTTTCAGACATTTACATCACTTGCCTGGCTCAGGCAGGCATTTGCATTCGTGACCCATGGGAGAGTCAATAAAAGTGACTTTGCCAATGCAATAAGCACATATTCTAGTTAAGCATGTATGCTATGTAAATATGAATATAACCATGTTTTTAAGGCACAGTCTGGCTCCAAATGGAATCACTAACATTACAAAAATAAAGCTGCAAAAATATTTAAGTGAATTTTGAAGAGTAGTAAATATGCCTAGCCCTACCAGATAGTAAAACATAAAGTTACTATATTTTAAAGTGTCATACTGTACCAGACTAGACACCTCAGAAAGTCCAGAAGAGACTATAGTACATGGAGAATTTAGTATACGATTAAGTTGACATTGTTGGATTAGAAAAAGAAAAATACAAAAGAAATATATAATAGCACATATCCATAGTGTGTATGTTGCTATATAAAGGAGATATCATTTCAAAATTATGAGTAATAATTTAATATATATTTAATAAATGGTATTTTAAAATAATTATCTTGAAGCCAGGCTCGGTGGCTCAGCCTGTAATACCGCGCTTTGGGAGGCCGAGGTGAGTGAACTGCCTGAGCCCACTGGTTCGAGACCCACCTGGGCAACTTGGCGAGACCTCATCTCTACAATAAATCAAAAACTAGCCGGGTGTGGTAACGGCACCTGTAGTTCCAGCTACTCGGAAGGCTGAGGCGGAAGGATCGCCGGAGCCCAGCGGGTCGAGGCTGCGGTGGCCGGGAGTGGCCACTGCACTCCAGTCTGGGCAACCGAGTGAGACTCCAACTCAGAAAAAATTAAAAAATAAAAATAAAAATAATTATCTTGTGCCTTTCTGAATACAAGCCTGGACCACCTGCAGCATCACCCGCCTGGGAGCCGCAGTGGAACCCATGTCACAAAGCAGATTCTGTCATTTTCTTTTCTTTTTTTTTTTGAGTTGGAGTCTCTGTCGCCCAGACTGGAGTGCAGTGGCCGCTCTCGGCCACTGCAGCCTCGACCTGCTGGGCTCTGGCGATCCTTCCGCCTCCGCCTTCAGTGTAGCCGGAATTACAGGCGCGCGCTACCACGCCCGGCTGATTTTTTAATTCATTGTAGAGATGAAAGCTCGCCAAGTTGCCCAGGCAGGTCTCGAACCCACAGGCTCAGGCAATCCACTCACCTCGGCCTCCCAAGGCGCAGGATTACAGGCTGAGCCACTGAGCCCGGCCTGTCATTTTCTTATGCAACAGCCACCGACGCCCTCTTCTTCTGTGGCGACAGCTCCCCTCCCCACAATAGAGACTGTGAAGGTGCCCAACACCCTCCTCCCCGGTGTTCCCAGCATTAGTTACACGACAAGGTTGTGGGAAATATGAAATGGAGACAAACCGGCTGGGACAGCTTCTGAGAAGATTCTCATCCTGGCAAGGAGAGGAGAGACCTTGTGTGTCCACCCTGAATGCGCCAGGCTTCTGCCTTTGAACGAGGCTGTCTGCAGAAGGGATACCCAGAGCAGCTGCAGTTCCCCGCAACCTCAAGGTGACAGAGCATCAACATGCTGAGGTTGGTGGAGCCCGAGGGTGGATAGGGTTTGGGTACTTGGTGGCATTCTGGAGTTGTCAACCCAACCCAAAGTTTTTGTCATGTGAGATTATCACATGTCTTCACTGTTCAAGCCCTGTTTAGCTGGGTTTTGTAAATGTGTACCTTATAGTAGTAATACCCAAAGAAGAAAGTAATACTTAAAGAAGGACCAAGGGGTTACTCAGCTCCTGATATATGAAGATGGGATTTTACTGAGAAAAGACTTATTCAGTCCCTTTTATCTGCCTGTTTTGTAAAGTATAGATGAGCATCCAAGGGCCCAGGACCCAAGTCCATTGGATTCTCTGACACAGTAAATAGCACACCTGACAGTGACAGCCAGGCATGTTTTGTTTTGTTTTTAAATACGTCACATCTGGGAAGAGTGGTGAAGAAAGGAAATGCAGGTGACAGTGAAGGCAGCAGAAGTTGCACCCATCCACAACTGCTCTCTGGGACTTAAAGGATCACTTCATGGGGTGTCCATTCCAGTCGGGGCACAGTGGGCAGGTGGAAGGAGAACCTGAGACTTTGCTTTCCTGAGCTGCTCTTGGATGTCTTGTGCTTATGGGCTGCAGAAGTACCCGAGACCCTGGCTGGGAAGCTGAGCGGAGGCAGCTGCCAAGGCCAGGGCAGAGAACGACTGCCGGAGTGGGACCCAGAAGGGCAGCAGTGCCATCAGGAGTCAGGTTGCAGTCAGAGCAGCTGGGGAGAACCACCAGAAGCATCGCCCCACAAAAGACCCCGGCCCTCCACACTCAGCGTCAGCACCAGAAGTCTGCAGGCTATCCCCAAACCGGTAGATGGGTAAAGAGCACTGCCCAGAGGCCAGGGAACCAAGGGATCGTAGATAGACACCCACCGGACAGAGAACACTGGCTCGAGGTAGCACAGCTGCACTCTTGTCCCTCCCTCTCCTCTCTCCTGGAAAGGAACAGAGCGAAAGACGGGCTCTCTGGGAGGCTGAATACCCCTGAAGGGACAGCTGACACTACCAGGCAGACTGAGGCTCAAACAAGATTGGACACTGGGTTGGCTTTTCGTCTTGTTTCGTTTCGCCACTAGCCTGTGGGGGGCTGTGGCGCGGAGGTGAGATGAGGAGGAGAGTGGAAGGAAGGCTAGATGAGTGTCAAAGAGCATACATTCTATCGTGACATTTAAGTTGTGAGCTAAATTCATTGCCTTGTTCTACGAGCTTCATAAGAAGACCTGGGAAACTGACAGCCGCTGGCCCTGGGGCAGGGGGATGGGGAGACTGAGAATCTGGAGCAGGAGGGGGGTTCACTTTCCTTTGTCTACATTTTGCAGTCTGGATAGCTTATCACGGGGGCATATTACTTTCTCAATTTAAAAAAAAAAGCGGATCGTAAAAACAAATGAGACCAGGTGCAGGACTCACACCTGTAATCCCAGCTACTCGAGAGGCCGAAGTGTGAGGGTCACTTGAGCTCCGGAGTTAAGGCTACAGTGGGCTATGATTGCAACACCGCACTCCAGCCGGGGCGACAGAGCAAGACGCTGTCAATAAAGGTAAATAGCTAAATAAATAGAAAATGGCATGGAAAGTGTAAATAAGTAGTAGACAGCAACTAATAATTAAACTCTAATGGAAACATTTTTCAAAAGCCAAAGTGGGCCAGCCAAGAGATGATATAACTTGAAAAAATATATATCCAGCAGATAAAATTAACTTGGGGCAAAGGGGAGTGACACAAACCCTCATGTTGTCACCAAAGCACAGGAAGGGAATCCTGCCCACCAAGCCCTGCACCGGACAGCCACTCGATTTCCGTCACCCTGACTGTAGCAGCTAGTGTGAAGTACACACATGGACTCTGACACCAGACTACTTTGCTTTGCATATGGGATGCCACTTGCTAGCTGGTGACGTTCTTACCTCTTTCACTTAATTTCCTCATATGTCAAGAAAGAATAAGAAAGCTAATTTATTCGTCATGGAGTTACCATAAATGTTAGACGTAAAACACTGACTGACAAAAAGAAAAGGTGCTAATTTTACCACCTTCTAAGCTGAACTCCATCTCTTGTCTTGGGGCCAGCCACCCTCCCCAAAGGGGCCAGTCAACAGAACTGGCATCAACATTCCCCATCCCCGACCTTATAGGGTGGGTGATGGTCAAGAAAATAGCGTGTAGAGCTGTGGAAGTCCAGACAGTTCGTTTCCTAGTTAGAGAGCTGGCTGGCCATGGAACACGGAGTGGGAGAAGATGACATGGGAGTACAGCCAGGGACCAGGGGGACAGGACCTGCAGCTCCTGGCCCCGAGAAGTGGAGATGGGGGTGCTGTACAAGGAGATAAAATTGGGGGCATAATCACCTTTTGCTCTAATGAATGTGATAAATTAATTGGAAACATTAAAGTAAAATTTGTCATTTATAAATTCACGAGGCTAAAAGTGCCTTCAGTCTTTCAAGAGTTTGCAATGGGTGTGGAATTGGTGCTCTGAAGGAGTTCTGGGAACAGAGAGGAGGGTATCGCTATGTTACCCAGGCTGGTCTTGAACTTCGACCTCAAGCAATCCTCTCACTTCCGTCTCCTGAAGTGATGGGATTACAGGCATGAGTCACCATGCCCAGCCAAGGAAAACAGATTTTAAAAGAGGCAAAGCCATGAACCGAAAAATAAGAGACTTGCATTCCGGTCCAAGTTCTGCCAATAACTAACTGTGAGATTTGGGGAAGAGTGGCTTCCCCTCTCTGTCTTTCAGTTTCCTTCTCTACCAAATGAGAGAGTTGGCCTATATCAAATCCCATTCAGTTGCAATACGAAGAAAACCCAAAAGAAACCAGAATTTGCGTTAAAAAAAATCTTGTATTTATTCTTTTAATACGTTTATACTTCGGTCACCTTCAAAGTACTCTCCATTTGAAACAATGCACCTATCGAGATTTGTTTCCACTGCTCTAAACCGTTCTTTTGTTTTTGAGTTGGAGTCTCACTCTGTCGCCCAGGCTGGAGTGCAGTGGCACACTCATGGCCATCCCTGCACCGACCTGCTGGACTCTGGCAATCCTTCCACCTCAGCCTTCCAAGTAGCCGGAACTACAGGCACACGCTACCATACCCGGGTAGTTTTTGATTTTACTGTAGAGATGAGGTCTCACCAAGTTGCCTGGGTTGGTCTCGAACCCGTGGGCTCAGGCAATCCACTCCCTTTGACTTCCCAAAGTGCTGGGATTACAGGTTGAGCCACCGAACCCAGCTACAGAACAGTTTTTCAACTCCTCGATTTCTATGCCTTTTAGTGCTTCTGCGGGTTTTTGTTTCCTCTCTTCCACATGGGCAAAATGTTTCCCTTTGAGGATTTTTTCATCATGGAAACAACAACGACAAAAGCTTGCTGGGGAGATCAGGTGAATAGGGAGGGTGGGCCAAGAAGGTCATGCTGTTTTTAGTCAAAAACTGCTGAACACTCAGCATAGTGTGGGCAGGTGCGCTTGTAAATCACCCATCATGAAATGGCAGAAGAAAATTCACTGAAGCTGAATACATCCTCTCACATCAATGTAGCTGGAACACTGATGCTGGTGGGCTTCTAGGACACTTCCCTCGTGGGGGAAGCCTGTGCTATAAGAGGCCCACCCTCCAAAAGATAAGTCTGAATTTTGGGCGGTTCCCCTCGTATTTTCTGATTCTGGGCCTGCTCAAAAGGAGAAAACCGATTGATTTATTCTGAGAGGCACGAGCATAGTGTTTTGAGGCATAATGTTTTGTGTAAAACTTCCTGAAGCTAAAGAATCATTCTTTTGACGACCCAGACTCTGGCAGATAAGTAAACACAGCATGGCATAATTGCAAAATAAATTTGAAATAATTTACTTCTCGTTTAATACTAGAAAATTGAAAGTCAATGCTGGTAAAAGTTCCTCATTCCCTTGGGGAAATCCATCAGAAATATCTGATCATTAATTTGTTGCTAGGGGACATTTTATTAGAAGACCTTCAATCGTTCGCTTTCGGCCTCTTGCTCATCGTCTTTAACTTGGCTGGGTGATTTTCCCCTGAGTGGGCCCGAGTGGGCTTCCTCCGCCCATGGTCTGCAAGAAGATCCATGCCAGCTTTCATCTCTGAAGAGGGCACAGTTCTGAAAACAAGCTCCTGGTGTGTGCCTGACGCTGTATGAAGTTGATCTGGTGACCACAACACTGAGAAACACAGGACCTCTGGCCATCCATGTGACCAAAAGGAACACATAGAAAATAATGCCTGCCCAATGGAAAAGAGCATTTGAGTGATTCTGAAGCAACAGTATCTGCTGAGGGACTGTGAAAGGTGACAGTAATCCTGTCTAGGTATGACTGCTGAATATCCAACCTATCATACTAGTTATAGGCCAGTGTTTATCAAATGTTACAGCACGCGTTTCCTTAAATTAATTTACATGCATTTAGATATATTCCTTACTAGCATGGACATTCAGCATGCTAGTTTGAGGTGCCTTTTTGCCCAAAGACTATTATTTGAGTTCTTGCAACCATAATGAACAAAGTAGCATAATTCCATGACAATTTTTCCTGCATTTCAAAGAATTGCAATCCTTTATTTATACATGTATCCACTAAGTTTCATATTGGTAGCATAAACTTAAGTCATACTACTGTGCGAAGGAGTCTATCGCTTAATCAAAATTCCTGAAATTATTTTCACAGCATTTTAGAGTATTCTATAAACAAAGAATATTTGGGAGTCTATTCCTCTTCAAATCCTAACATTAAAAATGCTGTGTTTATGCCAGAAATATTGCCAAAAGGTACTGTAACCTCACATTTTGTCTGAAAAGGACTCCTATCTTCCAGGTATGAACAAAACCAAAAGCACCAAGTAAAAGATCCTCCCAAAGCAGGGCCCAGTTGAGGTTTGTCCTTTCCAGGATCTAGTTATCAGAAGAAAGAAAAGTAATCCTTCAGAATTATACTGGAATACCAATGTATGAATAAACTGTCAAGCTAGTCTAAATCACTGTGGGCTGGGAATTTCCAGTTTTCTCCCCATTATACAAAATCAGCACAGATATGAAAACAAAACAAAATCATGACAAATAAATTAGAAGAAAAAAATAACATACTAACCAAAAGCAAGCTCAGTGAGATTCTTTGTCGCCCTTTGCATCTTCCATGGCTGAAGTGTTGAGTGTAGGGCATGGCCCAGAGCCCTGCCCTAGAAGTCAGAAGCAGGAATCTCAAGTTCTAGCATGTTACCGACTAGTTGTTTAATCCTGGGTCCCTCTCTGGGCTTCAGTTTCTCTTATGGGATAAAATAAAGGAATATTTTACTACATGACTGCTAAGAGTCCTTGTCCTTGGCTGTAAATATCGATTCTTTCTTTTCTCACCAACTCAGGAAACGTGTCTTAAATGTGTCCCTAGATGGCGAAAGGGCACATGGTAGACTCTTAACACACGTTGAACTAACTGATGAGTTTAGGCATTGAAGACAAAAGGTTCTTCTTTGTCACATGTTTGATAAACTTAGATCTTTCTCTTTGAGACTAGAGGAGGGAATGTTCTGACTAGCAAGCAGCTGAACTAAAATATCTCTGTGATAATATGCTGGTGACTTCAGCCTGGTTAGATCTGTGTGGCTCAGGAAATCAAATGATTCCACAAACCTAAAAAAAATCTTTTTATTCTTTGAATTAACAGGATCCCTTAATGCCCAGAATATAAAATCTGACCACTTATGGAATGCACATTACAGACAAAACCGAAGAAGTACAATTCCTGGCAAAGAGAAGTGGGTCATATCTTCTGAACAAACAACTTGGGTGGATGATTTTTGCTTCAAATACAAAATGGAATATGAAAGAACAAAATTATTTTAAACAGCTAATATTGAGTAGAAAATAAAAGCATAAGCAGTGCTGTAAAATGTGTGAAAGGACTGCATATTTATCTCTATTACTTATCTATCTCTATTTACATATTTATCTCTATTACTTATACATTTGTTGGGGTTATTTAATATATAACCTTGGACAAGTCACTTTTTTATCTGTGGGTTTCTCATCTAGAAAAAGTGAAATAGGAGGGGGTGGGGGAATTGGTCCAGACACGTTTAAGAGTCACTTTTACTTTCTGTGACTCCATGCAAAACTCCTTTTCTGGTTATAGAGGTAACCGAGTTCATATAAAAAATTTGTCTTAAGGCAGACGAATCACAAAGCCATGGTTGAAATAAGCCAGTCACAAAAGGGCAAATACTGTAGGATTCCTCTCATTTAAGAATCTAAAGTCATCAAATTCATGGAAACAGAAAGTAGAAAGGTGATTACCAAGGACTGGGGTGGGAGGAATTCATGTTTAGTGGATATAGAGTTTCAGTTTTCCAAGATGAAAAAGTTCTGGAGATCTGTGGTACAGCAATGTGAATATACTTAACACTATTGAACTGTACATTTAAAAAATGGTTAAGATGGTAAATTTAATGTTAGGTTTTTGTTGTCTTTTTTTTTTAACCACAATAAAATGGTATTAATATGAGAAGAAGAAGCTATTCATTTTAAGAGAAGAGGAAGTTTTAAAACATTCCAAGCAGAATCATTCAGAGAGCAAATTTCTGTTGACCAATTGTAGCTTATCTGCCAGATAAGTTCACTGTTTGTTTTTCAACAGTTAATGAGTTCATAACCTATGATACTGACTTTTGGGGAGCAAAATAACGAACATGACAGACATAGACCCAGCTTTTGTGGCTAAGGAAATCAGTAGTTACATTAAAGGGCAATTCGTTTGACTGTCAAGGGACGTACAGAGAGGAATGAACACACAGACAAGAAGCAGCCAAACCACAGTGGGGATGACAGAAGTTTTCCTGAGGAAACAGTGGCTGATCTGAGATTGGAAGAATGAGAATATATCAAGACAAAGGAGACGTGAGTTTTCCATTCAAAGAGAACACATGGAAAAGTCTAGACACAGTAGTCAAGATGGGAGAGAGGATACTCGGGAAGATGACCAAGGGCTCTGGAATCCATGGTGATGAGCTGGAGTGTCTTCCTGAGAGCAATAAGGAGTCACTGGAAAGCCTGGAGTGTAGAGTAGACAAGATGACAGTCCAACGTAGTTAGACCTCTCTGGCTGTTGCAGTGTGCTCAGTGTTGTGCATACATGTTGTGTAGATAGTTCGGGTCTTACGCCTTTTTACTTAATATTCCATAACTAGTGTTTTCCCATTTTGTTAAAACATCTTGCTGGGCAACCCCCTCTGGTCCCCTCCCACTGTGGGAGCTTTTCTGTTGTCTCAATAAATCCTGCTTTAAAAAAATTTTTTTTCTAATCATTTTTAAAGGCACCATGATATTTCATAGTATGACTATTCCGTGAGTTATTTAATTAATCTTCTACCTTTAGAGATTGTTTCTACTTCTTATTCTAAAACAAGTGGGTTGAATATTTTGGTACAAAGATTCTCATGCACATTTAAAAAATATTTTCATAAATGTTAAGATTATAAATCTCTTGCAACAGATGGTAGAATATATGTAAAAGAAAAGTTTGTAATTCAAATGTGCATGGCAATGTTGCCAAAGGTGTGTGTGTGTGTGTGTGTGTGTGTGTGTGTGTGTGTGTGTGAAGCAGTTTCAGTTTGTCCTAAAAGATCAGCCTGAATAGCAGATCTTCCAAAGAAGGCATGATCTAATATGCACATCCCCTATGCTGCATGGGACAGGGAGGGCTGAGGGTTTGAGCTGCACATTGCATTGTTCCATCCAGGCAAAAGGTCAAGTGTCCCAGAAGGCCAAAGCTAAAAATAAAGTGTGGCCCTGGGGAAGAGGTAGGAGTTGCTCGGGGGAAACCAGTCATTCCACATCAGTACTTCTCTATCCTCTGGACATGGCAGTAACCTCAGCTAGGTCAAGTAGTGGTTCTAATTGTAGTAACATGGAAGTTGTTTTGTCAGTTTCAAGGTTCACAGGATACAGTTTCTACTCTTATAGATCATTCTGTCTTGATTATCCTGTTTGCATTTTTTTTTTTTTTTTTGAGTTGGAGTCTCACTGTCGCCCAGACTGGAGTGCAGTAGCCACTCCTGGCCACCGCAGCCTCGACCTGCTGGGCTCTGGCGATCCTTCCACCTCAGCCTTCCAAGCAGCCGGAACTACAGGCACCCGCTACCACACCCGACTAATTTTTGATTTATTGTAGAGATGAGATCTTGCCAATTTGCCCAGGTGGTTCTCGAACCCGCGGGCTCAGGCAATCCACTCACCTCGGCCTCCCAAAGGCGTGGGATTACAGGCTGAGCCACGGAGCCCGGCAGTCATTTGCATTTTTTAAAGACTCTCTGCTTTCTTCTCTCCCTCTTTTTTTATTTTTATTCTTGAAACTACATCCTAAAGTAGACCTATAGCATGTTTATTCTGAAAGCCCAGCTTCATGGGCCATCTGTGGATCAGGCTGCCTCTGTCCCTTAACATAGGGTCTCTGGGAAGACACAGCACCATACAGATGAAGAATCTAAGGCACTGAGCCTCCCTGAAACCTCGTCAATGGGTCTGGTAGGACTCAGTGGATTAGAAGAATAGCATTATCAGTCCAGATGGGCAGTGCAACCGGCACTTGGGTGTGCAGAGAATTTTGGGTGTGATCCCTTCATCACTGCTATCCTGGAAGTTTCTCAGAAAATCCAAATAACTAATGCCAATTGGATTGTTCGTAAGGTTGCATCCCTTCCGAAAATCATCAAACTATTCTTCTTTCAGAAGCAAGTCAAATTTATTCAGAACTGGAAAGAAATTTTCCTTTTCAACCTGTGAGAGAGAAAGAACAACAGAGAGCAGTCATTGCTACTTTACAAGGTTTGGAGAAGGTTTGGGTTTGTTTTGTTTTAGAGACAGGGTCTTGCTATGTTTCCCAGGCTGGTCTCAAACCCCTGGGTGATCTTCTCACCTCAGCCTCCCAAGTAGCTGGGATTACAGGTGTGCATAACCATGCCTGGCAGGTTTGGATCTTTAATTTTTTTTTCCTGCAGGTTAAGAATCTCAGGGAGGAAGATGGAGAATAATTTGGGAATTTTTTCAGCATATTTTTTAGAGTACCTACTCTGTATGTATAAGACACAATAGGACTATAAAGTCGTGAATGCCTTCCTGGGGCTTACATTATAATTGCCCAGTTAAAATTCCATGTTAGTAGTAATTATCACTATTTGTAAAGGTAAAAATTACACACAGAATGTTATTATGGTTCATAAAAAGCAGGGCTTATTCCCTGTTGGAACATCCAGAGAGAAGAGGGGAACAGGAAAGTTTTTAAATGAATGGTTATTTCTTCCTATTTAAAATCTGTATATTTAAGATTAAATTAATGTAAAGTCTTATAAAAAGTATGCCATTCATAAAATGACCAAAGCATATAAAAAGAAATGCTGCTGAACACGGTGGTTCACACATGTAATCCTAGCACTTTGGGAAGCCGAGACGAGAGGACTGCCTGAGCCCAGGGGTTCAAGACCAGTCTGAGCAACCTGGCAAGACCTCATCTCTACAGTAAATCAACACATTAGCCAAGCATGATGGTGCATGCCTGTAGTTCCAGCTACTTGGATGGCTATGGTGGAAGGATAGCCTGAACCTAGCAGGTCGAGGCCATGATAGCTGTGAGCTTGCCACTGCACTCCAGCCTGAGTGAGACTACAACTCAAAAAGAAAAAAAAGAAAGAAGAAATGCTTAGCACTGAGGTCAAGTATGTTTTCTAATCAGATAACTTAATATATAGATTCATTCTCAATCTTCATTTTACCCAACAAATTCATACCTTTAACAGAACAAAAAACCAAATTGAATTAGATTGATTTCATATTTTACTCACTGTGTCCCCACCCTGCCTAGATATACTAGGATTTACGAATATCAGAGAAGTAGTTTTCAGAGACTCCTAGAAGAAGAAAGCAAGGAGCCTTAAGAAAATGCAAACTGGATAATCAAGACAGGGAATTATCTACCTGAATAACAACTGTGCATACTGTGAACCTTGAAATTAGCAAACACATCTTCAAAGAAAATACTCTGGTAACAAGAATTTTAGCCAAGCAAAGCCTATAGAACTTACTGTTTTCTGTGCCTTCATGTTAATTCAAAAATGGCATTCACATGGTGACTATTTATTCTGCCAACCATTGAGATACAAAGTTTAGAAGGATAAAGTCTCTACCTTCAAAGAACTGCTATCTAGTAGGGAAGATAGACATGTTGATATATGGTTTGTGTACAACCATTAAATTGATATGTCAACCTAAAGAGCAGAGAGGAAAACTCTCTGAAAGAAAACGATACTTTGGGAGACTGAGGTAGGGGAATCACTTGAGCCTAGGAGTTCGAGAGAGCAGCCTAGGCAACGTAGCGAGAACTCATCTCTAAAAAAAAAAGCTGGGTGTGGTGGTGTGCACCTGGAGTCCCACTTACTCCTAAGGCTGAGATGGGAGGATCATTTGCACCCAGGAAGTCAAACCTACAGTGAGCTGGGATCATACTAGGGCAACGAGTGAGATTCTGTCACAAAAGAAGAAGAAAGACAAGGAGAACAGGAAGAGGAAGAGGAAGGGGAAGAAGAAAATGATATTTATTCAGGATATTTAAATATCATTTAAATAAATGATATTTATTCAATGGTAATACACATGCCATAGTATGCTATGTGCATACTCAGGGAGGAAAAGGAAGACAAAGGTCTTTAAAGGGAAAATGAAGAGATTGCAGAATTATTTTTGAGATAATTATCCTTGGCTATAAGGATCAGCAACAAGGGTGGTGCCAGTCTGACTCTGGACAGGCAGTTGCTGGACAGACGTCCTCTCACAAGTTTTTTTTATGTCTCACAAAGGAAGATGGCCTTGGTGCCAAGCCATGGTTTTTACCGAGTCTTTTGTGACTGTTCTAGTTGCCAGGCGTTTGTGCCTGAGAGCCCTTCCTCAATGGCTTCCAGCTCTGGTCGTCAGGTTTTTAACATAAGCATATCCATCTTGATTCTGACAAATTTCACAGGTTAAAAACTATTAAGATTGATAAATCCAAGTGTTGGCAAGTGTTATGAGCTGAGTTGTATCCCCCCAATATTTGAAGCAAGTGTTTTTAAAGAGATAATTAAGGTAAAATAAGGTCATTATGTGGGCCTTAATCCAGTATGACTAGTGTCCTTACAAGAAGAAATTAGGCCACAAATGCACACAGAGGGAGGACCACATGAAGACACAGAAAGAGAAGATGGACATTAGCAAGCCAAGAAGAGAATTCTTAGGGAAAACCAACCCTGTTAACTCCTTGATCTTGAACTTCTCATCTCCAGAATTGTGAGAAAATAAGTTTTTGCCATTCAGGTTGCCCAGCCTATGGTGCTTTGTTACGGCAACTCCAGCAAACTAGCCCAGCAAGGATATAGGCAAAACCGGAATTTTTATACATTACTGGTAAGTATATTGGTGCATTCATTTTGGAGAGGCACAAGCCCTAGTAGCCAACATATTCATTTGAGTTTTCTGTCCTAGAGAAGGTCTTGAAAATGTGCCCAAAAAAAGACATATGGAAAGCTGTTTTGTGTGGCATTTTCCCTAATTATGAAAAAGTGCAACTAACTTCCCCACAGCAGGAAAAAGCCTAAATAAACTGTGGCTCATTCATACAATGGAATTCTACACAACAGTGAAAATAAATAACCTAATTCATGTGCATATAGTAACATGGATAAATCTTAAAATCACTGTTCAGTAAAAAAGAAAACTGCAATGATATTTGTACAGTATGATATCATGTGTGATTTTAAAACAATTGTATATTATTTATGCATATGTACACATATGTAAAAGTACAGATACATACGTGGACATGAAAGGCATATAAAATATGGCGGTGGTTAAGAGCATGAGCTGGGGCCATTCCTCACTTACCTGTTATGTAACTTTTGATGACTCAAATCTCTGTGCCTCAGTTTCCTCTTATGAACAATAAGGCTAATAACAGTTCCTACCTTATTGGATTGTTGGGAAGATTACGTTAGAAAATGTACACAGGGGCAACCCCTTTGGGTCCCCTCCCACGGTGGGAGCTTTTCTGTCCTCTCAATAAATCCTGCTTTTAAACAAACAAAAAGAAAATGTACACAAAATACTTATCTCAGTAGCTAGCTCATAGTAAATGCTCAATAAATATTATGCTATGGTTTGAATGTTTGTCCTCTCCAAAACCCACGTTAAAATGTAATTGTCACTGTGACTGTCTGACAAGGTGGACCCTTTAAGATATGGAAGGTCATGAGGGCTGTGTCTCCTGAATGAATTAATGCTGTTATTGCAGAAGTGAGTTTGTTATCATGGAGTGGGTCTATTATTGTGGGTGAGTTTACCCTCACTTGTGCACTCACACGCAATCTCTTGCTCTTGCTCTCTCTCTCTCTCTCCCTCTCTCTCTCTCTCTCTCTCTCTCTCGCCTTCCTACCTTCCCACCCTTTCTTCATGTTGTGAAACAGTAAGAAGGCCCTTACCAGATGCTGGCACCTTGATATTAGACTTCCCAGCCTCCAGAACTGTGACAATATCTTTCTGTTCATTATAAATTACCCAGTCTTGGGTAATCTGCTATAAAAACTTAAAATGGACTAAGACATCTTATTAGATGAATATTAGCTCATTGGTAAATGAATCATATGTTCATCTGTATAGGTAATCAAATGTGAGCAAAGTAAAAGAAAATTGAGTTATTTCTTTTGGAAAAGTTTGATTTTGAAATGAAAATACTTTGATAGGCAATATATTGTGGCAGATAGCTTCTAGATGACCCTAATGATCCCACCTCTTGGTATTCATGCCCTTGTACAATCTCCTTCCCTGGAGCAGGGCCTAGACCTAGTGACTTGCTCTAACAAATAGAACATAGCAAATTGATGGGATGTTACTTCCAAAATGAGATTTTAAAAAGCCTGATTCTTCCTCCCTGAGTACTCTCTCTCTCTCATGCTCTTGTTTACTTGCTCTGAGAGAAGCCAGCGGCTATGTTATGAGCTGCCCCATGGAGAAGCCCGCATGGCAAGGAACTGATGTGTCTGGTCAACAGCCAGTGAATAATAAGTGGATTCTCCCTTATTTGAACATTGAAAGTCTGTAGCCCTGGGAAACAGCTGAATCTGCAGTTTCATGAGAGCCCCTGAGTCAGAGATACTCAGCCCAGATTCCTGACCAATAGAAACGGAGATAATAAAAGTTTATTGTTTTAGATTGACAAATTTGAGGGTAGTTTGTTACACAGTAATAGATAACTTATACACCCAATGTAGACCAAGATGATAGCTAATGCTCTGTACGTACATACTGTTAGGAAGAATGTGAATTGGTCTAGATTTCTGCAGAACAATTATTACAATATTCCTAAAGATGTTCACAATATTTTTTGCCCGAAAGAAATAAATACATAAGGATTTATATATATTCACTGAAGTATTAAACATAGTAAATATAATAGTGAATAGCAACATATGGACTTTGCAGCAACTTGGATGGATTTAGAGTCTATCATACTCAGTGATCTATCACAGAAACAAAGAACAGAGTTCCATATATTCTCACTCATAAGCGGACCTTGAACAATTATCATAATACTATAAGAAAGGGATTGGCAGTAGTGGGAAACTGCCAGGGGAGGGAGGAGCACACCTCATCAACAAGGGTACTTGCATAATGAACATTTGTATACCTAGCCTGAATTGTACCCCACATCATAAAAAAAAAAAAATTTAAAAATAGTGAATAACTGGTAACAATTTACATCCACAATACTGTTTGGGGAATGATGAAATTATGATTTATTCATTTGATAAACTCTTAAGCAGACTTTAAAATTCATGTTAAAATTCTAATTAATTATTTGTTAAAATGTTCACAACATAGTAATAACTATGTTCACAAAAAAATGGTTATTGGGTATGCCCAATTTTTTTCTATTGATACATAAAAAAATTTAAAGACTTTATAGAAAGAAACCAATGTGATAGTAATGATGATCTCTGAGTGATAGAATTATTAGGTGATTTACATTTTCTTGCTTATATTTCTCTATAGGTTCCAATTTTTCTATAATAAATGTGTATCATTGTTTAATGTGAAAAATCCTTAAATGTAAAATAATAAAATGTGGGCCTGGTATAATTCTTAAAATATATCTTCCTTGCTTATTTTTTCTAGGGCATGTTTTTCCAATTCTTCTCTCATGTTCCTAAATCCCTCTTGAACTTGTCTTTCAGTCATTTCTGTGCATCAGGTAGATTTTCTTGATGTTCTTCTGCTCTTGAGTTTTTTTCAACATGACTTGTAAATATTACTAAAGAGGAAAAGGTCAAGTATTTACTTGATATAAAATCATATAAAATCTCAAAAAGGTAATTTTGGGGGCAAAAAGCAGGTTTGATCTTTTGTGAAAAGTATATTTTTACTTCAGGAAATAAAGATTTCAATCAGTTTACATAAAAATCCAAGAAATATTTATATTAATCAGGATGTCTTAACCTCAGAGAACATCTGAGGGTTCACAAATGCATTCCAAGTAGTCCATGAAATGTTATGCAAAATATAAAGTGTATGTGCATTTTTCTAAGAAGAAAGTCCATACCTTAATTAGGTTCCCAGTAGGGTCTTTCATTAGGGTGACAACTGTCCTCATTTGCTCAGTCCCGCTGCTTTGAGGACTGAAAGTCCTGACTCCTAGATAACTTCTCAGTCCTGGGCAAACTGGGGTGGTGCAATCCTACCTGCAATCCAAGAAGGACTAATGAAAAATAATTCAAAGACTTCATTTGGGTGCATAAATAAAAAATTAGAGGCTCCTTTCTTATTTTAAAGCATGAAATATCGCCATTTCTTTTCAACTTGTGTCCTGGGAATTATTCTGTATACAAACCAAAGCTATTAGTGTCATTCCTAAGTCTCTAGGTTAACTCATTTGTAAATGACCCCATTGTAACCATGAATCCTTACTTTTGGCTTGTGTATTTGCCTGCTGTTGTACTATTATGCTGAGCTGTAATTA
Source organism: Carlito syrichta (assembly GCF_000164805.1). Classification (NCBI taxonomy): domain Eukaryota; kingdom Metazoa; phylum Chordata; class Mammalia; order Primates; family Tarsiidae; genus Carlito; species Carlito syrichta. The sequence continues at coordinate 410,705 of NW_007097775.1, read as the reverse complement.
CTCTGGCAGGATCTCACCCAGTATCCGTCAAGAAGGGAAAATGCATTTCATCACATTAGAGTCCAGATCTGTGACAGGAAGAGGAACTCAGGTGCTCTCAACTGACCTTGGTGCCTAAGAGGGTATCCTCAAATGCTGACCATCATTCCATGACTAGAATTCCATGTGGGCTTGAGACAAGCTCCACTTGATAAGTCATACTCCAATTAGGGTCTTCTTATTTTTCTTTTTTAAACATTTCTTTTCTCTCATCAAACTGTGCTAAGGTGTTTTTGAACCCTCAACTTTGTCTCAGAGACTCATAGCAGCACCCTATACCACAGTTGGGGCAGGGGTCCTCATGGTGGCAGTGGAGGTGGCAGTAAGGATCAATGAGACACCAAAACAGAAGTGAATCTCAGGGAAACATAGGGAGAACTCAGTCTAACTCTCTCTGACTCACCTGGGAAAGTCCCTTTTCAGTGTTTGCCTTGGACATTCTGGTTAGGTTTTATTAAGAAAGGTGACTTTTAGCTGGGCTTGGTGGCTCAGCCTGTAATCCCCCGCCTTTGGAAGGCTGAGATGAGTGGATTGCCTGAGCCCGCGGGTTTGAGACCCGCCTGGGCAGCAAGACCTCATCTCTACAATAAATCAAAAAATCAGCCGGGCGTGGTAGCGCATGCCTGTAATTCCAGCTACTCGGAAGGCTGAGGCGGAAGGATCGCCGGAGCCCAGCGGGTGGAGGCTGCGGTGGCCGGGAGCGGCCACTGCACTCCAGTCTGGGTGACAGAGTGAGACGCCAACTCAAAGAAAAAAAAAAAAAAGAAAGAAAGGTGACTTTTATGATGGGCAAATACTTTACAATGTCAAACAATAAACATGGGTAGCTTTCTTCATCTGTTTAGTTTTTGACCTGAAACTTCTGCATTTTTGTGGATCCACCTTCTATCCCCAATTTTTAAGAGTTATATCTCTTTTGAGAGCACCCATTATACCTGCGTTAGTAGAAATGATACATGTGATTTAAAATGTCCATTCTATGAAACTGACAATACATTATCTAGGTAGAGATGGCAAATACGAGACATGGGGCCACCAATTTATCCTTCTGGGACCCAACCAGACAACACTATTCATACCTCATTCTTCCTGTTGAGTTCAGATTAGCCTCAGAGATTTCCTCAGGTTCTTCCAAACATCTGGCAATAGTATACAGCATGAAATATACTTCTTCAAGTATATGCATACAGCTATTCATGCATATGCATATACATAATAGATGCCTATTCTTTTCATGTTAAAAATGAACAATTCTTTACAAGTACCCTATCAGATCATTTGTCTTGAACTTGGGTTTGAAAAAATTATCATCACTATATGCACACCATATCTACCCTTACATACATAATTATAGGGAAATATATCAACTCTTCATGCTTTTACTATGCAGGATGACCTACAAACTTTTGATTTATTAGTTGGTTCATTCGGCCTTTTCTGATACCCAACACATATGAATCATTTTTAGCTTGGGGTCAAGATCAGAAATTAAGTAAACCAAGAGACAGTAGAGACATCACAGTTCACTAACACAGGCCCTGGAGTTTGACGTCAAGTAGCCTTCATCCTAACTCTGAAGTTTGTGAGTTCTTCTTTTAACTATATCTCTCTGAGTCTTGGTGTCTTTATCTGTAAAATGGAGGAAATAGCGTCTATCTCCCGGGGTTGTTAAGGAAGAAGTGACACATTATATGAAGAGCCCAGGACAGTGCGGGGTGATTATAGGCTCTCTACAGGTGGGCTTCATGATGACTCTTGGAACTAGACCAGAGCTGTCCATAACTCGAAGCAGAGTCTAAGGTGGACAGGGGTGTGGCTCATGGGGGCAAAATCACTAAGGGAAGGTTACAAGAAGAGCTGATCTCAGTGTCCCAAACATGTCTTGTGTGGCCACCACATGCCAGACACCTTTCTGGACCCCAGGGTCAGAAGGGAGAAAGGAAGAGGGGATCCAGGGTGAGAACAGAAGACAGGAAAATCCCTGGCCCCGGACTCTTCCTACCTTACCTGTCTGCAGTGCTCCCAGGCCCAGCACACCCAAAACCCTGCAATTCATGGTACGTGTGTTTTCCATGCATAAAAACATCAAAAATGTTCTCGACTGTTTCAACAGGTCTGTGTCAGTTCTGTGGTAACTGAATTTTAATAAGATGAAATTACCATGACTTGAATTTCTCAAACTCCACATCTTGCATGTGAAAACCAAGTTTGTTAAGAATTTTTAAAACTTCTGACCCAAATATTTATCTTTTATATCTTCTGAGTTTTTCTATTGTGTGAGATCCAGAAACCCATTTTCAATGAAAGAGACAGCCAGGCTAGGTGACTCAGCCTGTAATCCCGTGCCTTGGGAGGCTGAGGTGAGTGGATTGCCTGAGCCCGTGGGTTCGAGACCTGCCCGGGCAATTTGGCAAGACCTCATCTCTACAATAAATCAAAAATTAGCCGGGCCTGGTAGCACGCGCTTGTAGTTCCAGCTACTTGGACGGTTGAGGTGGAAGGATCGCTGGAGCCCAGCAGGTCAAGGCTGCAGTGCCCGGGAGCGGCCACTGCCCTCCAGTCTGGGTGACAGAGTGAGACTCCAACTCAAAATAAATAAATAAATAAAAGAGACAATGGGTTGGCTAAAATGTGAAATATATTCCACTACAGTTACCCATGCCTTTTTCTTTAGCTAATAAAACATGCTTGTTTTGGTCCTTAGAATGTTATTATTTGGGTTATCAGAGCAGAGAGGAAATAATCAATAAATCACACCTATGTGTGTGTATGTGTGTGTGAAGGAGGAAAGAAGGAAGCCAGAAAGAGAGAGAGAGAAGAAAGGAGAGAGAGATCATAGTCCAACTTGCTTTTATGGCAGGGTTGGGTTTTTTGTGGCGTTGTGGTAGAAATCAGATTGCATGAGTGGAAAGAATGACAGCAGAGCCGCATTCCAACTTCCCCCGATGCCTACACGGCCAGCTGAACCATTCTGCAGAGTTCTTCTGACTTCACAACCCCAGACCATCCCTTCTCGCCCCAGTTCTGCAGGGACTGGGTGGCTTGTGGCCGTCACGGGACTTGTGCCATGTAACTTGTCTGAGCAAGAGTTGTTGATGCTACTTGGGACTGATATATCTTCCCAGACCGTGATTCTAGAGGAATGATACAGCCCATAGGATCAAACATGAGATAAGTTGACAAGAAAAGAAGAAAGGTCATGTTAGGTCTGTGAGACTTGTTAGGTGAGTGAGATGGTGTGCTGCGTTGGTGCTGCAAGATGCAAAGAATTGCAGAGAAATTAGATTGGAAAATACAATTTATTTAGAAAGTAAATGAGAGAGAGAGAGAGACAGAGAGAGAAGATTCACCTACTCAAGGTTAGGGAGGGGGCCAAAGCTTAGGGAAAAGCATGGCCCTGCTAGAGCTCACAAAAAAGCATGGCCATAGCTGGGCTCGGTGGCTCAGCCTGTAATCCCGCGCCTTTGGGAGGCAGAAGTGAGTGGATTGCCTGAGCCTGCGGGTTCGAGACCCACCTGGGCAGTGAGACCTCACCTCTACAATAAATCAAAAAATCAGCTGGGCGTGGTAGCGCGTGCCTGTAATTCCGGCTGCTCGGAAGGCTGAGA
>NW_007097775.1:396822-407038 GCF_000164805.1 Carlito syrichta | reverse complement strand
CGGGAGCGGCCACTGCACTCCAGTCTGGGCGATGGAGTGAGACTCCAACTCAACAACAACAACAAAAAGCATGACTAGGCCAGAGCTTAACAAAAGTACAGCTGTTTGAGGTTGAATTCCTTTTATTTATTTATTTTTTTTTGTTTTTTTGAGTTGGAGTCTCACTCTGTTGCCCAGACTGCACTGCAGCCTCGACCCGCTGGGCTCCGGCGATCCTTCCGCCTCAGCCTTCCAAGTAGCCAGAATGACAGGCACGCGCTACCACGCCCGGCTGATTTTTTTATTTATTGTCGAGATGAGGTCTTGCAAAGTTGCCCAGGCGGGTCTCGAACCCGCGGGCTCGGGCGATCTTTTTAAACCTTTCCTTTTATGGGGCAAGTCATTAAGGTGATTGGGTGGTGCCCTGCTTTCCATCCTCATCACGAAGTGGGCAGGTAAGCACAGGTACTGACACTGTGGTGATGGAAGACAGGTGGATGAGTGGATTCGTCACATAACGGTGGCTGCGGTGATGTGATCTGTTTGTGTCACGTGGGTCACAAAGGGTGGATCACAGTAGGTTAGGTTAGCTTGGTTTTTTCACGGCTGGAAGACAAATACCTGGACGAGAAAAGCTAATTAAAACAAAACACGCTGGGGAGGGAGTTGTAAAACAATGATCAATAGCTGCCTCCAGGAAACCAGTTCTGCCCTTGGCTAATGATTAGAGGGGAAGGTAGGTAATTGGCTAAGAAAGCAAGACAGAGCTAAGCAGTGTTAAAATAGCAGCCCTTTAGCTAAGATTGTGCCATTAAATTATTTCATTTTGGCGTTTCATCCTTTCGGGTAGGCAACAGTCACTGTTGGTAGTATTTTTTTTTTTTTTTGAGTCGGAGTCTCACTCCGTCACCCAGACTGGAGTGCAGCGGCCGCTCCTGGCCCCCGCAGCCTCGACCTGCCGGGCTCCGGAGATCCTCCCGCCTCAGCCTTCCGAGGAGCCGGAATTACAGGCATGCGCTACCACGCCCGGCTGATTTTTTGATTTATTGTAGAGATGAGGTCGTCTCCGTTATAAAGTATATTACCTCGATCCCCTTTTCACCTTCACTCCCTCTTCTCCTCCTGCATCCTGTTTAATTAATTAATAAGGTCAACAAACATCTGCTGAGAACGGAACACTTACCAAACACTGGCTATTCACAGTTGCTTAGGACATGGCCTTTGTGATGAGGACTCTGGCCTAGCTGGGCACAGCTAAGTATACCGTGATTGCTGCTGTGAGAGCAGGGAGTGTGGAACGCTCGAGGGACACTGAGTGCAGCCACTAAGTCAGGATGGAGGGTTGTGGGTGGTGTCAGGAAAAGTTTCCCAGAGAAAGCAATGTTTGGAGTGAAGTTTGAAGGATAAGCAGCAAGAGAGTGAACAAAAAAATGAGGAGAACAGTGACCTGGGGAGGGGAGGTGGATAGAAGGCACAAGTGGGAGGAGACTAGCTAAAGGCAGCAGGGGGTGTCAGGGCGTTGCCTGTGAGTCCGCAGGGCTGAGCCAGGACGGCGACAGATGGGGCCAGCGAGGCGGGCGGGGTCCAGTTGGAATCGGCTCTGAATAGCAGTAGTGAAGCAGACGAGGGGGGGGGGGGGGAGACACGACGACACACACAGCTCTTTATTCTGAAAGTTTCAGGAGCATGGGGGGGACTGTCAGCAAAGGAGGAGGAATGTCAGGCTGATGTCTCAGAAGGATGGCTTTGCTGCAGTGAAGTCACAGGCCTAGCAAAGCCAGAGGCAGGAATTAGCCACATAATTCAGGTGAGGGCTGACAAAGAGCCGTGTAACAGACGGAAGGGCACAGACATGAGAGGGATCAAGTGGGGAAATGTGCTGTTTCCGAATTTCTCTTTCACCTGGGCCCACCCACCTCCGGCCACACCCAGGGAGCCTTGGCCTGGCTCTTCTGGAGTGAGCGATGCTGCCTGCAAACAATTGGAGACCGGAGCACTGGAGTGCGACACTGGCTCCCGGCTGGTTTTTGTTAGTTTGCTTTTGATTAAAAGCATCATTTGCCGGGCTCTGTGGCTCAGCCTGTCATCCCGCGCCTTTGGGAGGCTGAGGTGAGGGGATGGCCTGAGCCCGCGGGTTCGAGACCCGCCTGGGCAGCGAGACCTCATCTCTACACTAAATCAAAAAATCAGCCGGGCATGGTAGCGCATGCCTGTAATTCCAGCTACTCGGAAGGCTGAGGCGGAAGGATCGCCGGAGCCCAGCAGGCGAGGCTGCGGTGGCTGGGAGCGGCCACTGCACTCCAGTCTGGGCGACAGAGTGAGACTCCAACTCAAAAAAAACAAAAAAACAAAAAAAGCATCATTTGATGAGCAAATCCTCACCACCATTTCCAACCCACCTGGGGGAGGTTGGTAACCTATGGGCCTGGAAAACCTAGGGTGGTTTTGTAGTTCTTTGAGTATTCCTGAGAATGTCAGCAGGAAATTACGGAGACAGGTCCTGGCTCTCTAGGCTGTATGATTTCAGAGGCTGCTTCTCTGAGTAGGGCCCAGACAGAACAGGTTATCTTTATTACCCTTGCAGCTAATAACTAACATTCTTAGCTACTTCTCCCTTCCACTGAATCTTTCTCTTTCTCAATCAAGGCTTGGGATATTTATAACGTGAATCTGAAATAATACTGAATGTTTCTCAAACACAGTAGAAACACTTAATTCTAACATGTGACAGTATAGTTTAAATTGTGGCCAGAATTTTGTTTAATAATATGGAACTCAAATCCTAGTTAATTACTTACTTTTCAGTGTTCCTTTTGTCTTCAGGATCATGGTTTTTAAATAACTGTTTCATGGAAAAATAACCCCTAGATCTCATCTTTCCATGAATAATGTTCCTAGCTGAAGGAAAATGTTGGATTTACAATTTTGAGATCATTTTAACTTTTCTTTTTTTTTAATTTTGAGTCAGAGTCTCACTCTATCACCCAGCCTGTAGTGCAGTGGCATGCTCATGGCCACCACAGCCTCAATCTGCTGGGCTCAGGTGATACTTCTACCTCAACCTTCCAAGTAGCTAGAACTATAAGTGTGCACCACCACATCCAGCTAATTTTTTTATTTTATTGTAGAGATGAGGTCTCACCAAGTTGGCCAGGCTGGTCTTGAACCTGTGGGCTCAGACAATCCTCTCACCTCCCCCTCCCAAAGTGTTGAGATTACAGGTGTGAGCCACCACACCTGGCTTGTTTTTATTTTTTTAAAAAGTATGATAATCAAATGATTTTCATAGCAACAAAATAAGAAATCATAAATGAATTTTTATTTCAATGACGCAAACATTTTTGAAAAACGCTTAGCAGTTAGATAGCAATGCTAATTTTGCTCTAGTCAACTCTAAAAATATTTTCTGATGGGCTCCATGTGCAAATCAATGAATCATAGTCACACAATACCACCAAAACTCCATCATGGTGAGATTTTCAGCTCTTGCTCCAGCCACCTCAGGTGCGCCAAGGATCAGAGTCTCTGATCCAGTTCACATCCTACCAACAAAGATTCTTTGAACAAACAGTAGTCAGGCTCCTGAGCCTTTTCCTAGGCCCATCTGTGTAAAATCCAGTTTTAGCAAGAACCCTGCTGTGTCCACTTAACACCACTCCCTTGGTATCTGATCACCTTTCACATCTAATTGGGTCTCCCATTCTCTGCCTCCCACAAGTGATGCTGTGAGGTCAATGTAGCCAGAATCCCCCTATCCCTGATGCTTTTTCTTGGTAATTTTCCATCCACTGACTCCGCCCTATTCCTTGGCTATAAATTCCCACTTGTCCATGCTGTATTCAGAGCTAAACCCAATCTCTCTCCCCAACTGCAACATCCTACTGCAGGAGTTCCTACACCTTTTGTGAGTGTCTTGAATAAAGTTTGCTTTACTGTGTTTCAAAAAGTATCATTGATTTTTTTTTTTTTTTTTTTTGTCTTTAACACTGCCTGACTTGACTTCTGTCTTCTACTATTTTGCAGTCACAAACTCTTTGGCCAGAGTCATACCTCCTCTGGAGGCAAAGGGCCACTCTTAGAACAGTGTGGTAGAAATCTGCCCAGGTCATAGTATGGTTACCATCTGGATCTTTGTGAAAGGGCTAGGGAAGGAGGAACCCTCATTTAAAAGTGAGACTCAGCCGGGCTTGGTGGCTCAGCCTGTCATCCCGCGCCTTTGGGAGGCTGAGGTGAGTGGATTGCCTGAGCCCGCGGGTTCGAGACCCGCCTGGGCAGCGAGACCTCATCTCTACAATAAATCAAAAAATCAGCCAGGCATGGTAGCTCATGCCTGTAATTCCGGCTACTCGGAAGGCTGAGGCGAAAGGATCGCCGGAGCCCAGCAGGTCGAGGCTGCGGTGGCCGGGAGCGGCCACTGCACTCCAGTCTGGGGGACAGAGTGAGACTCCAGTTCCAAAAAAAAAGAAAAAAAGAAAAGAAAAAAAAAAGTGAGACTCAGCCAGGTGTAGTGCCTCATGCCTACATTCTCAGTACTTTGGGAGGTCGAGGCAGGAGGATTGCTTGAGCCCAGGAATTTGAGACTAGCCTAGACAATATAGCAAGAGCTTGCCTGTAGTCCCAGCTACCAGAGAGACTGAGGCCGTAGGATTGCCGGAGCCCACGTGGAGAGCAATGATCGTGCCACTGCCCTCCAGTCTGGATGACAGAGTGAGACTCTGACTCAAAATTAATTAATTAATTCGTTGATTAAAATGAATTAATTAGTTAATTAATTGATTTAAATGAGGTAAAGGTGAGACTATTTCTGCTGTCAAACTTCTGGGGAAGAATAGAGATTGGGCTGCAGAGTGAGATTCTAGCTCTCTTGATCTTGACCATAAAAAAAGGTCAAAGTGGTATAAAAGAAAATGCCTGCATGCTAGCTCGTGAGATGGCTCCTGTTACACAGAAACATGTTATCTTTACTACCCTTGCTGAGAGCCAGGAAGGAAAGAGGCAGCCTCAGCAAAGCTGAAAGTGCCTGTTGATTCTTGAAAGTGGCCTGTTGATTCTTGGACACTAGGGATAAATTCTGTTTGATTCAACAAACATTGACCAAGTTCTGAGCACTGTGCTAGGAAGCAGAGATGAAAGAGTAAGACAGTATCCCTGACCTAGTAGAGCTCACAATAATAGGCAAAAATCTGGAAGCAGAGCTATGTGGGGGGCTTCTTTTATGCATTTTATTTCCCTTTTATTCATTAGTCTTTTAATAAACTATTTGTAAGTCTTCTCGTCAACTCCAACTGGTGACACAGAAACCAATAACATAATTGTAGCCTTCTTTGGGACCCGGCATTAACAGGGAGGAAGCAGCATCCCCCAGGGCCTGCATAGTAACAACAGTTCCAGGGAGACGATTCTAATTCAGGGGAAAGTGAAAGCTTGGGATTTAGGATTGGAGTGGCTGGTCCAGCTGTCTCTCCCCCTAGAGAGTCCCAATCAATTCTGTCTCATGGCAAAATAATCCAATTATCTGATTTTATTTTGATAAAGGAAGGAATCCTCTTGTACCTGGGTGCCCACTTATTCAATCACTAGCATGTCCCCAGAGTAGAGGACAACACTGTGTTCAATTGTTATCCCCATAGGAACAATCTGTTAGATACTTTGTAGCTTTCTCATTCAGGCAAAGAAACCAGTTATAATCCTGCCACCCACCTAAGGGCTCCCCCTTGGCTCCAGTTTATAGACTGAGAGACGATACTTCCATTCATGCTGTAATAAATGCAATATGCACTCAGCAGGTGTCTCTCACACAAGCGCATGAGAGCGCGCACACACACACACACTTCCATCTTCCATCCTTCCATCTCCGGGTACTTGGGTGGAATCTGGGTAACAAAGAAATCATCAAGAAAGAACCTTGTACCAGTACCATGATGTCTTGGTTACTGTAGCTTTGTAGTAAAGTTTGAGGTCTGGAAGTGTGATGCCTCCAGTTTTGTTTTGGTTTAGTTTAGTTTAGTTTTGCTGAGGATTGCTTTAGCTATTCGGGCTCTTTTTTGCATCCATGTGAATCTCTATATTGTCCTTCCTAGGCCCGTGGAAAGAATATGCTGGTAATTTGACAGGGATTGTGTTGAATCTGTAGATTGCTTTGGGTAGAATGGACAACTTGATGATATTGATTGTTCCAATTCTTGAGTGTGGGATGCTTTTCCATATGTTAGTGACATCCTTGATTTCTTTGAGCAGTGTTTTGTAGTTCTCACTATAAAGGTCTTTCATCTCTTTGGTTAGATGGATGCTGGGGTACTTGTGTGTGGGGGAGGGGGAGGTTATTGTGAATAGGGTTGTGTTTTTATTTGGTTCTCAGCCTGCTTGTTGTTGGTGTATAGAAATGCAACTGTTTTTGCTAAAATAGATTGGTGAGACCTTATCAAGTTAAGAAGTTTTTGCACAACAAAAGAAAACAAGAGAGTAAAGAGACAATTCACAGAAAAGGAAAAAATATTTGCAAGCTCTGTATCCTACAGAGGCCTAACATGCAAGATGTACAAGGAACGCAAATGAATTGACAGGAAAAAAAAAAGTCCCATTTAAAAGTGGGCAAAGGACATGAACAGACACTTCTCCAAGGAAGACATCCAAGCAGCCAATAAACATATGAAAAAATGCTCAGCCTCATTAATCGTCAGAGAAATGCAAATCAAAACTACAATGAGATACCACCTAACACCAGTTAGGATGATTACTACTAAAATGTCAAAAAACCACAGGTGTTGGCAAGGCTGTGGAGGAAAAGGAATGCTTCTATACCGTTGTGGGAATATAAGCTAGTTCAACCTTGTGGAAAGCAGTGTGGTATTTTCTCAAAGAATTAAAAGTTGAGCTACCATATGATCCAGCAATTCCACTTCTGGGAATATACCCGGAGAAACATAAGTTGCTCTACCACAAAGACACCTGCATAAGTATGTTCATTGCAGCAGGATTCACAATAGCAAACAGCCCTTTGGGAGGTGTCTGGGCTGCCACCGTGGGACTGAACAATGACATAGTTTTATTAACTTTCACTTTGTTACTTAGAGAGAAAAACCTAACAAGGTAAATTCATCTGAGAAATGCATTTCATGACTTCTGCTCAAAGACTCACTTGAAAGGAAGCTGCCCTGACAGCTCTCATATATCCTCGGCAATTAGGGGAAACCATGGTGTGTGTGTGTGTGTGTGTGTGTGTGTGTGTGTGTGGTGAGGGGACAGTGGGAGAGATTTCATAATCTCAAAGAGTTATTGGTTTCAGGTTATAAAATATATAAACAACTTCCACCTGCAAGACAACTTCGTCCACATGGTAAGTGCTGAGCTTCAGCTGTGAAGGTCGAGTGTGCCTGTGACGTGTTGCCAGCACGCACCTCCTGCTAAGATGACAGTCCTGTGTGGCTCTCAGAAAGGAAGCACAGAGGGAGAATGTTCCTTATATTCACAGAGCCACAGGGATATCCTCACCCTCAGAGTAACAAAGATGCAGTCAAAGATGAGACATTGATCCAGAAGAATTCATTTCTGGGAACTGATTTCAAAAGTCACACTTGAGGCCAGGCGTGCTGGTTCACACCTATAATCCCAGTACTTTGGGAGGCTGAGGTGAGAGGATTGCCTGAGCCCACGGGTTTGAGACCAGCCTGGGCAACTTGGTGAGATCTCATCTCTACAATAAATCAAAAAATTAGCCAGACATGGTGGTGCATGCCTGTTGTTCCAGCTATGTAGAAGGCTGAAACAGAAGGATTGCCTGAGCCCAGCAGGTCGAGGCTGTGGTGGCCGTGAACGTGCCACTGCACTCCAGCCTGGGCTACAGAATGAGACTTCGACTTAAAAAAAAACAAGTCACACTTGGCAGTTAGGGTTAGGATGAGCTATTACCTCTGAATTACGTTCATCACTTTTAAAATGGAACTATGAAATATTTTGACAGATATTTTAAACTGTTCAAAAGAAAAATCACTTAATTACATCAGAACCTCTTGTTTTCCAAGTCTTGCACGTGTTTAAATTCTGCACCTAAGGCATCATATGTATAATATGTACAATAGCATTTGTGTGTATTTTGATGACTAAAATGGATAATCCTTTATAGGAATATCTATATTTCCCCCAGGTATGGGAAAGGGCTTTAGGTAAGGGACCAGTGTGAGTCGAAGTATGACACAAAATGTAATACCATAAGTAAGAGAACTTCACAACGATAAAGCATTTAAAATGCTGATTATTACATTTTAATAAAGGGTAGGCACATACAGTGGCTCATGCCTGTCATTCCAGCACCTTGGGAGGCCGAGGCAGGTGAATTGCTTAGGCCAGACGTTCGAGACCAGCAAGGCAACAAAGCAAGACCCCATCCCTTAAAAAAGAAAAGAAAATAGCCAGGTGTAATGGTGCCCACCTGTAGTCCTAGCTACTCAGGAGGCTGAGGCAAGAGGATCCCTTGAGCCCTGGAGGTCAGGCTGCAGTGAGTTAGGGTGCGACCGCACTCCAGCCTAGGTGACATAGTGAGACTCTGTCTCTAGTGTGTGTGTGTATAAATTTATGTATATACTTACACGTACATTTTCAAGGGTAATGCTGTGTGAGTCGTTGAAAAATTATATTGCTGGCTTGAAAGGAGCTGAAAGAGGTTGGTTGCAGTTACTTCCTGCAGGGTAAGGAGAGAGTTATCTACAAAGACAGTTTCTGCTTGTTCACAACACAACACTAAGGACAATGATCTAAACTGTCAAACCAGTTATTGTGGTCAGTGCAAACAGACCCACCTCATCACTGGGGCCATGGAGGATTATCTTGTGGGCTTAAAGTATTCAGATACTACATGGACTGGATTGAATTGGAAATTACTAAAGGCCCATTTCACGATTCTAGTTGTGAAGAGTTGAAAATCAGTTGGTTTCTATGGTTTTTGTCTATTTGTATTTTCAGCACATTCAGGCAAAGTTACTTCAGGAAATAGCAAGCATTCTTAGAAGATCTGCTTGTGCACAGCACTATGACTCCAGGGTGTCATACTGGAGCCTGGGAGTCGGCTAGATGACTTACCCTAAATCAACCCGGTAGCAGATGGCAGAGAAAAATAAAGATTATAGGGAAATTGAGTGGGAAAAAATTAATCTTAACAAGGGCATTCAGGGAGTTTTTTTGAAAAGAAGAAATAAAGTCGAATTGTGAGGCTAAGGCAGCAGTCCCCAACCTTTGTGGCATCAGGGACTGGTTTCATGGAAAACAATTTTTCCACCGAGGTAGGGGGCGGTTCTAGGATTATTCAAGCGCATTACGTTTATTGTGCACTTTATTTCTATTGTTGTTACATTGTAATATATGATGAAATCGTTATGAAATTATTATTTTGATATGCGTCTGCAAGTAATTGATTTATTATGGTCTCTGTGCAGTCAGACCTCACTGCTAACGTTAAGTTGTGTCTGTAGTCGCTCCCCAGTGCTGGCATCACCACCTCAGCTCCACCTCAGATCATCAGGCATTAGATTCTCAAAAGGAGCCCACAACCCAGAACCCTCAGGTGTGCAGATAGCAGCAGGGTTCATGCTCCTATGAGAATCGAATGCCGCAACTGATCTGACAGCAAACGGAGCTCAGGTGGTGATGCTAGCATGGGGAGCAGCTATAAATACAGATGGGGTTTGGCTAGCTAGCCCACCACTCGTCTCCTGCTGTGCAGTAGATTCCTAGCAGGGTACCCGTCCGCGGTCGGGGACGCCGAGGCCAAGAAACCTAATAACTCAAATACATCAACAATCTGAGGCAGGAAGCCAGGACTAGGCCTGACAATGAAGGTCAGGCAGGCGAGGGGGCGAGGCAGCTTTGCAGGAGGGCAGAGGGCAGAGGGACCGGATTCCATTCTGCAGGAAGGAGGCCGATGTCTCCGGGCCTTCAAGCAGGGAAGAAGCGCCCGAAGGCAACCCAGGCCAAGACGAAGGTCAATTTCCCTGACCGTGGCTGCCAGGTCCAATGCCCGGCTGCTGGCCGAGCTGAAGCAGCTCGCGGGGAGGTGTGCGTGCGGGGACTTCCGAAAGCCTCGGTGGAGGCTGCGGGTCCGGAAGGAGCGAGAAGAGGGGCTGCCCCGCCAGCCAAGGGGCTCAGACGCGGGGTCGTGGCCCCCGCGGCGGCGCCGCAGGGAGGTCGCCGCGGTCCCGGGTGCACGCTCCGCCCCAGCGCGGGCGTGGCCCATGCGGGGCGAGCC
>NW_007097775.1:375567-395608 GCF_000164805.1 Carlito syrichta | reverse complement strand
AGCCTGCCCACATTTTGATCTGGGACTTCTAGCTCCAGAACACACACACACGAAAGGCCACGTGAGGGCACAGAGGGACTGTGGCCATCCCCAAGCCCAGCAGAGAGGCCACAGGAGAAGCCGAGCCTGCCCACATTTTGATCTGGGACTTCTAGCTCCAGAATTGCAAGAAAATAAATTTGTTATTTAAGCCACCCCAGTCTTTGGTATTCTGTCATGGCAGCCGAGCAAACTGATACAGAGTGTAATTGATAAATGAAAGTTCAATGAAGTCCAGTTTATCAATATTTTGCAAGGTTAATTTTATGCTTTTTAAATTTTTGTGTAAAATTCATTCTTGATTTTTAAAAAACTGTTAATAAAATAAAATAAATCATTTTTAAAGGTGTGGTCATACCACGAAATAATGTATGACCAAAAGCCGATATTATGCTTAATGAGGAAACATTTAAAATGTTACAATTAAAGTTAGAGCGAAAGCAGGTTATCAGTTATCTCCACTATTATTTAAAAGCATTCTGGTGATACCAATGCAATTACACACACACACACACACTATAAAAATGTAAACTGGTCATAATTTACAGGTGATTTGATTTCTGACCTAGAAAACTCAAAGGAATCAATTGAAAAACTGTTGCAACAATGTTAGACTTTTCAAAAGATGAACCTATCCAAATATTTTTAAAAATAGTTTTTCTATATATACAAACAACAGCCTTTACAGAAATATAATAGAAGAAAGGATCCCATTTAAAATAACACCAAAAAAGAAAACACTTATGAATAAAGCTAACGGGACATCCAAACTTCTTAGAAATGTAAATTCTCCTAAAAAGTCTTGTGATTTAAGGCATTGTCAATTAGAAATATTTTTACATTAGACAAGTTAGTAACACCCATTAGTATGGCTATTTTCAAAAAACAGAAAATAACAAGGGTTGGTAAAGATGTGGACAAATTGAACCCTTTGTGCACTGTTGGTGGAGATGTGAAATGGTGCCACCACTGGAAAACGTATGGTTGTTCTTCAAAAAACTGAACAAAGAATTCCCATGTGATCCAGTAATTCCACTTCTGGGTATATATCCAAAAGAATTGAAAGCAGAGTCTCAGGTATGTGTCCCCCATGTTTGCAGCAGGATTATTCACAATAGTCAAAAGGTAGGTGTAACAAATGTCCGTTGATGGATGAATGAATGAATAAACAAAATATATACATACAATGTATAACCATTATTCAGCCTGAAAAAGGAGGGAGATTCTAATGTCTGCAACAACATGGAGAGACCTTAAGGACATCAACCTAAGTGAAATAGGCCAGGCCCAAAAAGATAAATACTGGATAATGCTGCCTAGAGTCGTCAAATTCATAGAGACAGAAGGTAGAATGGTGGTTGAAAGAGGTGGGAGGAGGTGAGAATAGGGAGTTGTTTCATGGGCACAGAGTTTCAGTTCTGCAAAATGAAAAGTGTTCTGGGACTTATTACACAACAATGTGCATGTACTTAACACTACGATAATGTACATTTAAAAATGGTTAAGATGTTCAATTTCCTGTTATGTGTATCTTACCATAATTTGAAAAGAGAACAACGCTCCCCCTTAAAAAGAGTTCATTCCTTTTATTGCTGAGTAGTTTTCATTTTTGGATATACCACAGTTTATTTTATGGACATACCACCTGATGATGGACATTTGGGCTGTTTCTAGTTTGATCTATTATTTATTTATTTATTTTTTAAAATTTATTTTTTGAGTTGGAGTCTCAGTCTGTCGCCCAGCCGCGACCTGCTGGGCTCCAGCGATCCTTCTGCCTCAGCCTTCCAAGTAGCTGGAACTACAGGCGCGCACTACCACACACGGCTAATTTTTTGATTTATTGTAGAGATGAGGTCTCGCCAAGTTGCCCAGGTGGGTCTCGAACCCGCGGGCTCAGACAATCCACTCACCTCAGCCTCCCAAAGCGCGGGATTACAGGCTGAGCCACTGAGCCCCGGCTTGATCTATTATTTTAAAAGTTGCCATGAATATTCATATACTAGTTTCTTTGTGAACATGTTTTCAATTCTCTTGGGTTAATACCTAGGAATGGAATAGCTATGGTAGTTATGCGTTTAACTTTTTAAAAAAGACTGCCCTAGCTGTTTCCCAGAGTTTTCCACAAGCAGTGTATGAGAGTTTGTTATTCTACATCCTTGTCAACACTTTGTATGTTTGGTCTTTTAAATTTCAGCCACTCTGGCCAGGCGCGGTGACTCAAGCCTATAATCCCAGCACTTTGGGAGGTAAGAGGATTGCCTGAGCCTGCGGGTTTGAGACCAGCCTGGGCAATATGGTGAGACCTCATCTCTACAATAAATCAAAAAATTAGCTGGGTGTGGTAGTGTGCACCTGTAGTTCTGGCTACTTGGAAGACTGAGGAAGAAGGATCTCCTGAGCCCGGCAGGTCAAGGCTGCGGTGGCTGTGAGCATGCCACTGCCCTCCAGGCTAGGCGACAGAGTGAGACTCCAACTCAAAAAAAAAAAAAAAAAAAAAAAAAAATTCAGCCATTCTAATGGATGTGTATTGATATCTCATTATGGTTTTAATTTACATTTGTCTAATGACCAATGATGAGCACCATTTTAATGTGTCAATTTTTCATTGGCATATTTTCTTTGGTAATGTGCCTGTTCAAATATGTTGTCCCTTAACCTAGTTGTTTGTTTTCTTATTGAGTTTATATAGATATAGATATGTAGATATATTCTGGATGCAAGTCTTTTCTAAAATATATAGTCTGAAAATATTTTCTACCAGTATGTGCTGAACTTTTCTCTTAGCAGTGTCTTTCAAAGAGAAGTTTTAAGTTTTGATGAAGTCTAGTTTGTCAAGTTGTTCTTCTATGGATGGTAGTTTTGATATTATAACTAGGAAATCTCTGCCTTAACTCAGGGTCACAAAGAATTTCTTCCAAAAGTTTTATAGTTTGGGTGTCCCTTTTAAGTCAATGCCTCATTTTAAGTTCATTGCTGCATATAATGTGCATATGCTATACGGCAAAGTTCTTTTTTTGGCATATGAATACACAATTATTCAAGCACCATTTGGTGGACAATACCATCCTTTCTCTGCATAATTACCTTTGTACCTTTGTTGAAATCAATTGTCCATGTATGTGTAGATCTATTTCTGGGGGTTCTGTTCTGTTCCGTTGATCTGTGTGTTTATCCTCACACTACCACACTAATATCTTGAAATCAGGTAGTGCTAGTCCTTTAATTTAGTTCTGTTTTTCTAAAGTTGTATTGACTCTTTTATTTCCTTTACATTTCCATATAAAATTTA
The DNA here is from genome assembly GCF_000164805.1 of Carlito syrichta. Lineage (NCBI taxonomy): Eukaryota > Metazoa > Chordata > Mammalia > Primates > Tarsiidae > Carlito > Carlito syrichta. The sequence goes on along the minus strand of NW_007097775.1, from coordinate 392,277 downwards.
GAATCAATTTGTCAGCTTTAATAGCAGCAACAATAGCAACAACAAAGCCTGCAGAGATTTTGATAGGGGTTGTATTAGATCTATTTGGTCAGATTTATTTCAAAGTATTTCATATTTTTAATGCTATTATAAACATTTCTAAATTCAATTCCAAGTGTTTATTGCTGGTATACAGAAATATAATTGGTTTTTGCACATTGATTCATTTATTAGTTCAGTTTTTTTGTAGATTCCATCAGATTTTCTACATAAATGATCATAAAGCAGTTTTACTTCTTCCTTTCAAATCTAGGTGCATTTTACTTCTTTTCATATCTTATTGCTCTGGCTAGAACCAAAGTACAATGTTGAATAGAAGTAATAGAAGTGATGAGAGTAGACATTCTTGTTTTATTCCTGATCTTAAGCGAAATCATTTAACGCTTCACCAATAAGTGTGATGCTAGCTGTAGGTTTTTCATAGATGCCCTTTATTAGATTGAGAAATTTTCCTTCTATTTCTGCTTTGCTGAGAGTTGTTATCAGAAATGGAGTGGATTTTGTTAAATACTTCTTTTGTTTCTATTGTGACTTTTCTCTTTTAGTTTGCTAACATGGTGAATTATATTGATTAATATTCTAATGTTAAGCCAATCTTGCACTTTTGGAAGGAACCCCCATTTGGCCATTATATGGAATATTTTATTAATATTTTATTCAATTTGCTAAAATTGTTTTAAGAATTTTTGCATCTATGTTTAGTCTTGTTTTCTTGAACTACCTCTGTCTGTTTTTAAAATCAGGATAAAGAATGTGTTGTAGAAATTAATTCCCTCCTTCTGACTTTTTGGAAGAGTTTGTGCAGATGGGTAATTTCTTCTTTAAATGTTTGGGAGAATTTCCCAGTACAAGGTGTGACGATTAAGTTTGTGAACGTGCCACCATGCGCTTACGTTGGCAGCATCGTACTTACAACTCTGTAGGCTTTCGTAACCTTGGTATATCAGTGTGTCACAGCTGTGTTCGTGTCAACATATGGCATTGTCTTGCTGAGGGGAGTTCATGATTATTGTTGCATGTTTTTCTGCGCCATCACTAGAATGTCAGAGCTTGAATTACAGCAAAAAACAAACATTAAATTTCTTGTTAAGCTTGACGAGAGTGGAATGTTCATTCAAGTTTATGAGGATAATGCCAGGAAGAAAATGGCAGTGTACAAATGGATTCAACATTTTTCTGAGGGGTGAGAGAGCATCACTGATGAAGTGAGGTCAGGACGGCCGGTAACAAGCAGAACGGACAAAAACATGGCAAAAACCTGTCACATTGTGCGGCAAAATCATCAGGTGATTGTGAGAAGTATAGAAGACCAAATAAGCATCAACAGAGAAAGTTAGGAAATATTAACTGAAAATCTTGACATGAGAAGGTGTGTGCAGAAATGGTCCCAAGGACCTCTTGCATCTTGACAAGGCACCAGCTCACACAGTGCTGTCTGTGAGGAAGTTTTTAGCCAGTAAACAAATGACTGTATTGGAACCTCCTCCCAACTCACCTAATCTGACTTTTTTCTTTACCCAAAGATAAAGAAAATATTGAAAGGAAGACATTTTGATGACATTCGGGACATCGAGGGTAATATGACGACAGCTCCGATGGCCATTCCAGAAAAAGAGTTCCAAAATTGCTTTGACAGGTGGAATAGGCACTGTGTCAGTGCACAGCTTCCCAAGTGGAGTACTTCAAAGGTGACTGTAGGTATTTCAGCATGAGGTATGTAGTACTTCTTCTAGGAAAATTTAGTGAACTTAATTGTCAGACCTCATATAACCATCTGGACTTCCCATTCTCTTGGTAGGAAGATTTTTAACAACAAATACTTTTTTTTTTTTTGAATCAGGATCTCACTCTGTTTCCCAGGATGGAGTGCAGCGGCACAGGCTCACTGCACCCTCGACCTCCTGGGCTCAGGTGATCCTTCTACTTCAGCCTCCCGAGTAGCTAGGACAACAGGTGCATACCACCATGCCTGACTAATTTTAAAAATTTTAATTTGTAGAGATGAGGTCTTGCTATGTTTCCTAGGCTCGTCTCGACCTCTACAGCTCAAGTAATCCTCTTGCCTTGGCCTGCCAAAGAGCTGGGATTACAGGCTTCAGCTACCACACCTGGCACAATTCAGTTGTTTAAATAGATGCAAGACTATCCACATTATCTATTTCTCCCTGAAAAAGCTTGAGAGTTCTTTCAAAGCATTTGTCCTTCCACATTGTTACTGCATTTGTTGAACTTATTGGCAGAAGGTGTTCATCAAATTCCTTCATTATATTTTCAATATCTGTGGACTTTTGGTGACATTGCCTCTCTCTATCTTGATAATTGGTCTCCTCTCTCGAGTTTTGTTGTGATCAGTCTGGCTGGAGGCTTCTCAGTGTTATTGGTCTTTTCAAAGAACAACTTTTGGTTGACTGACTTTCTCTGTTGTTGCTCTGGTCTCTATTTCATTCATTTCCACTCTGATATCTGTAATTTTCTTTCTCCTGCTTACTTTGTTTTTAACTCTCTTTACTTGGTTTCATAGGACTAAAGCTGAGAGCTTTGATTTGAGGCCTTTTTTATTTTCTAATACAGGGGTTTAGTACTATAAATCTTGTAGAATATAGTCTATCCTGGTAAATATTCTGCATGTACTTGAAAAGAATGTGTATTCTACAACTGTTGGGTGGAGTGCCCATAAATATCAATTAAATCAAGTTGGTCGATAGTGTTAAATCTTCTGTATCCTTCCTGATTTCCTATTTTATTAATTATTGGGTGAGGCTGGGTGCAGTGGTTCACGCCTATAATCTCAGCACTTTGGGAGGCCGAGGTGAGAGGATTGCCTGAGCTCACAGGTCTGAGGCCAGCCTGGGAAACTTAACGAGACCTCATCTCTACAATAAATTAAAAAATTAGCCAGGCCTGGTGGTGCATGCCTGTAGTTCCAGCTACTTGGAAGGCTGAGGTGGAAGGATTGCCGGAGCCCAGCAGGTCGAGTGAGCCACTGCACTCCAGCCTGGTCGACAGAGTGAGACACCAACTCAAAAAACAAAAACAAAAAACATTGAGCAAGAGATTATTATGGGTTAAACTGTATCCTCCAAAAAGATGTGCTCAAGTCCTAATCCCTGGTACCTGGGAATATGGCCTTATTTGGAAATAGGGTCTTTGCAGATTTAATCAAGATAAAATGAGGTCATACTGGATTAGGGGGGCCCTAGTTCAATGACTGGTGTCTTTATAAAATGAAAGAAATTTGGATGTGGACACACAGATAAGAGAACACCATGTGAAGACACAGAGACAAGGAGAGACACAGGGAGGACACCATGAGATAATAGAAACAGAGATTGGAGTGGCCATCTATAAGCCAGGCAACACCAAATATTGCAGGAACCACTGGAAGATAGGAAAGGCAAAGAAAGATCCCTCTCTAGAACCTTCAGAGAAAGCTTGGCCCTGTGGACACCTTGATGTTGAACTTCTGGCCTCCAGAACTGTGAAAGACAGAATGTCTGATGTGTTAAATCACCTGGTTTGTTGTTATCTCAGCCCAAGGAAATTACCGCAGAAATATTGAGATCTCTAATTCTAATTATAAGTTTGTCTATTTCTCCTTGCTGTTACCTCAGTGTTTTGTTTTTTTTTTCAGTGTATCTTGAAGCTCTGATTTTAGATGCATGAACATTTAGTATCATTATGTCCTCTCAATGAGTGGTCCCTTTGTCTTTGTAAAATGGCCTTCTTTATTCCTGATTTTTTTCTTTCCGATATGTCTTTGTCTATCTTTTCACTTTTAACAGATTTGTGTCTTTATATTTAAAGTGCATGTCTTGTGGCAGTGTATACTTGGGCCTTACTTCCTTTTCCCATCTGACAATATCTGCTTTGACTTAATTGTTTGTCTACTACTTTAAAGCTGTGTTTGCATGTCTTCTTAAAGTAGTAAGAGTTTGGTTTTTTTCATAATTTTGTGTACTATTGACAGGTCTTTGATAACAATTAGAGACCTAGAATACTATTTGAGAATAGCTATGTGTGACCTCCCTCTAGTGGCGACATTAAATAATGTTAGGAAATTCAAACAACTCCAGAGCAAAGCTTTCCCATAGCAAGCTAGACATATTTGACAACTGCGTCAATTCTTTGTTAATTTGACTTTGTTGTTTTCTGAAGCTGTGTAAAAACTGGAACCACAGTCCTGAGAGACACTTGGGACCAAACTAGGCCAAGAGGGGAACTAGGCATCCTTGGAACCTGGCAAAACCTAATAATTAATGACAATTGTGGTGTTATTAGCCCTTTAACATGTAATTCAGAAACACTTGTAGTAGTTGATATAGGACAGTTACAGCAAATAAGCAAGGGAAATGATGAATTTCAAGGACATGCAGAAGAAGGACAAATGGAAGGTATGAAATAAGATGGCAGAAATATAGTTTTGACGTGTGTGCAGTCATTCCTGTGCAATTGAGTCCATATTTATTTCAAAATAAAATTTAAATAAATTTAAATATTAAAATAAATTAGATATCAGTGGTCATGATACATGGAAATAGATCCAAACCCTATAGTTAAAATAATGAGTATTAAGGCCGGGCACGGTGGCTCACACCTGTAGTCACAGCACTTTGAGAGGCTGAGACAGGAGGGTCACTTGAGCCGAGGAATTTAAGAGCCGCCTTGACCACATAGCAAGACCTCGTCTCTACAAAAAAAATTTAAAAATAGTTGGATGTGGTAGTGCACACCTGTAGTCCTAGCTACTTGGAAGGCTGAGATGGAAGAATCACCCGAGTCCAGGAGTTCAAAGCTGCAGTGAGCTGTGATTGTGCCACTGTATTCCAGCCTGGGCGACAGAGTGAGATCTCAACTCTATAATGAATAAATTAAATAAGAGTAGTAACTTAGAATTTTAAAAAAGAAGGAAAAAGAAAATATAGAGATTTGCAGCCGGGCTTGGTGGCTCAGCCTGTAATCCCATGCTTTGGGAGGTTGAGATGAGTGGATTGCCTGAGCCCGCGGGTTCAAGACCCGCCTGGGCAACGAGACCTCGTCTCTACAATAAATCAAAAAATCAGCCAGGCGTGGTAGCGCATGCCTGTAATTCCGGCTATTGGAAGGCCCAGGCAGAAGGATCGCTGGAGCCCTGCGCGTCGAGGCTGCAGTGACCAGGAGCAGCCAGTATACTCCAGTCTGGATGACTGAGACTCCAACTCAAAAAAAAAATAGAGATTTGCAAGGGACATACCTCAACATACAGAATGGTTGAAAGTATGAGGATAGAAAAAGATGAAAACAAATTAGTGAAATACAGGTTGTTCTATTAATTTAGTGAGGAAAGACTAAGACAAAAAGCATTACTACAGATAGAGGGCCACAACTTAATGACAAAAAGTTAAGTGCACCAAGAAGATACAATATTTCAGGTTTTGTATGCCTTTAAAAACCAAGCCTTAAAATATTTAAAGGAAAATTGAACAGACCTCCAAGGAGAAACTGATTTAAAGTGGCTTCAGGTTTAGATGGCAGGCAGGCAGAGATGGTAGAAAATCATATTTCTGCTGTATAACTACTTTTAGTTTATATGATGAAATTTTATATACTTGCATTTCCTAGTGCCACACAAAAAATTATGGTGGGTTCCATGCTCCAGGATTGGAAAAATTTGAGAACCATTGCACTAGAAATTGAAGCATATTATTTTCCTATTAATGCAAAAACATTTATTGAACAGCTGTTACATTTAAGGAACAATGGAGTTTATGCATTAAGAGTCAGTTGTGGCTGGGCTCGGTGGCTCAGCCTGTAATCCCGCGCCTTTGGGAGGCTGAGGTGAGTGGATTGCCTGAGCCTGCGGGTTCGAGACCCGCCTGGGCAGCGAGACCTCATCTCTACAATAAATCAAAAAATCAGCCGGGCGTGGTAGCGCGCCTGTAGTTCCAGCTACTTGGAAGGCTGAGGCGGAAGGATCGCCAGAGCCCAGCAGGTCGAGGCTGCGGTGGCCAGGAGCAGCCACTGCACTCCAGTCTGGGTGACAGAGACACCAACTCAAAAAAAAAAAAAAAGAGTCAGTTGTGTATTTATTTTAGACATTTACTAGAAATGCATAAATCTGGAGTCGCCTCCGAGAGAGCTGTGTGTTTTCGATTCAGTCCTGTTGCCCTGTGGTCCTGGGAGTCCATAGGGAGGATGCCTGGACACCCGGAAGATGGGGGATGATGAGGGCTGTTGACATTCAAGGATGTGGCCATAAAATTCTCTCGAGAGGATTGGACCCACTCAGCGCCTATTGTACAGGAACGTGATGTTAGAGAACTACAGAAAGCTGGTTTTTCTAGGACTTGCTGTCTCTAAGTCAAACCTTGTCACCTGTCTGGAGCTAAGGAAAGAGCCCTGGGAGATGAAGAGATAGCACATCAGGCAAACCTCCAGTTGTGACTTCTCATTACACTGAGGGCCTTTTGCCAGAGAAGAGCATAGAAGACCCACTAACAAATGTGCCGATGGGAGAATATGGAAAATGTGTCCTTAAGAACTTATGCCTAAAAAAACTTGGGAAAGTGTGCGTGAAGGTGAAGGGCAGATAGATAACCATTACAAACGTAACAAGAGAGGGAAAGTCTTTCATCAACATTCTAAATATGTTATTCCCCAGAGTATCCATATTTCTGAAATGGCTTTCAAACATGAATATGGGAAAACATTTAACCGGTCCTCAAAATGTAGTCAACATAAAAAAAAATAGTGAAGGAAATGTACACAATATGTGTGGGGATGCATTTAGGAAATCATCCTATCTAAATAGACATGAAAGAATCCATAGGGAAGAGAGAGGCTTTCAAAATGGAAAATGTGAGCTGGGCTCGGTGGCTCAGCCTGTCATCCCGCGCTTTGGGAGGCTGAAGTGGGTGAATTGCCTGAACCCGCAGGTTCGAGAGCTGCCTGGGCACCTTGGCGAGACCTCATCTCTACAATAAATCAAAAAACTAGCCGGGCGTGGTAGCGCGTGCCTGTAATTTCGGCTAATTGGAAGGCTGAGGCGGAAGGATCAGCGGAGCCCAGCAGGTCGAGGCTGCGGTGGCCGGGAGCGGCCACTGCACTCCAGTCTGGGTGACAGAGTGAGACAACTCAAAAAAACAAAAAACAACAGAAACAAAAAAAACAAAGTGGAAAATGTGGCAAAGCCCTTAGTTATTACTCATGTCATTCGCAAAATCAGAAAATTTATCATGGAGAGAAACTTTATAAATGTGAAGAATGTGATAAAACCTTTACTTGGTATTCACATCTTATTTGCCATCAGAGAATCCATACTGCACATAAACCCTACAAATGTCAAGTATGTGACAAAGCCTTTCATCAGTACTCAAATCTTATTCCACATCAAAGGTACCATACTGGAGAGAAACCCTACAAATGTGAAAAATGTGGCAAAGCCTTTTGTTGTCAATCAGGTCTTATTCATCATCAGAGTATTCATACTGGAGAGAAACTCTACAAATGTGAAGAATGTGGCAAAGCCTTTCACTGTCATTCAAACCTTACTCGACATACGGTGATCCATACTGTAGAGAAAACCTGCAAATGTGAAGAATGTAGCAAAACCTTTCACTGTCAAGGAGGACTTGCTGGACATAAGACCATCCATACTGGAGAGAAACCCTCAAAATGTGAAGAATGTAGCAAAGCCTTTCACTCTCAAGGAGGATTTGCTGGACATAAGACAATCCATACTGGAGAGAAACCCTACAAATATGAAATATGTGGAAAAGCCTTTCACTCTCATTCACTGCTTGCTCAACATGGCAAGATCCGTACTGTTGAGTAACCCTACAAATGTGAAAAGTGTGGCACAGCATTTTGTACTCATGGATAATTTGCTGGACATAAGACCATCCATACTGGAGAGAAACCCTACAAATGTGAAGAATATGGCAAAGCCCTTCACTCTCACAATGGATTTGCTGGTCACATGATCATCCATACTGGAGAGAATCTCTACAAATGTGAAAAATATGGTAAGCGTTTTGCTCTCATTTACAAGTAGCTGGATATGTGAGAATCATACTGAGATGAAGCTATATAAGTGAGAAGAATGTGATAAAGCCTTTAGCTCTCATTCAATACTTGGTATACATATGAACATCTATATTTAGGGATTCCCTATAGATGGGCAGAATGGGGTAAACCTTTTTCACTGTTATTCTACATTTTCTCAACATCAGAGAATTTATACTCTAAATTTTCAGCATCTGTAATGACTGGAAAATCATATTGTAAACTATAGAGACATGGTAAGAAATTTACAGATGTAAAGAGTACCATTATCTTTACTTAAACCACAAATCATTTGAATGTACAAATGTAAAAAATGTCTAAAGACATTAACCAGCAAAAACTTTATTTGACATTAGATTGTGCACTGGAGAGAATCTCCAAATTTAAAGAATGTGGGCTGGCCTTTGTTCAAAATATTTGCCATTGGGAACACTAGGGTATTCAGATGAAAACTTTACAGATGCAATTTATATAAAAACTTATTTACTGAAAAGCCAAGTTGAAATAAATATCAGATATTGAATGGCATTAGATGGTTTTCGTTTTTGGGAAAAACTTCCCTGTAAGTTTTGGCGGTGCATTGACAGAATTTGAGTGATTGACAGAATTTTGGTGGTGCATTGACAGAATTTGAGGATATTTTAAAAAGCAAACAATACTGATGTAACTCAATTCACATGATGCTATGCCTTCATTCATAGTGTTTGTGTAAAAGCATGGGGTCAGTTGTTGGTATGTTAGAGCTAAGAAATGTCGTCATATAGTAGGTCATTAGCAGTCCCCTCATGTTTTTCATGGAGGATGAAGAACACTGATATGTAATCTCCTTTAAAAGATCAAAGTGTAGAGGTTTTTTGTGACTCACATTGAGCATTATTGTAAGTTCTGCATAAAGTGAGTGCTCAGAATGACATATTATTCCATGGAAATAATGACAGTCATTGAGAGTTTTAGAAATCATTTGTCTTACTACTTACATGTTAATGAGAAAATGAGGCCAGACCATTAATATCTTGATGCATCTTCATAGTATCAATACTTACAAGCCATAAGTGTCATTTGATATAAAGAAATATTTTCATAGACATCAGAGGAAAGATAATTACTCACTTAAAATGTATATATTGTAAGTTTATGTTTAGTAAATAATCAGATTCAGTTTTGAAAACTGAAGAAAGCTGTTCACACATATATCCCACTATCAGAAGAACAGAAATGCTTGAGTATTTGTAATCTGTTTTTGCTAGTGAGCATACAGTGAAATTTGAAGGTTTATTTAGGCTATGTAAATTCACTTGTTTTAATGAACAGAATTGTTTATAAAGTATTAACATTTGTTGTCCACACAATAAATTCTTATGTTGCCATAAAAAAGAAATGCATAAATCTAGAGTTGCATAGAGATTTATAGAGAAAACTACCCTGAAGTGTCCCCTCAAAACACACACACACACACACACACACACACACACACACACACACACACACACTCTCTCTCTCTCTCTCTCTCTCTCTCTCTCTCTCTCTCTCTCTCTGCCTCCCCACCCCATTCTCTCTCACTTAAATCTGTCTCCTTTGAATAAATGTGCTTGATGTACAAGGAACAATAATGAGTTTTCAGAATTCTGATATCTTTAATACACTGTCTTTTCAAAATAAGAAAATACTACAAGAGTCTGCAGTGGCTCATACCTGTAATCCCAGCACATCAGGAGGGCGAAGCGAGAGGACTGCTTGAGCCCAGGGGTTCAAGACCAGACTGGGCAACGTGGCAAGACCTAATCTCTACAAAATAAATAAATAAATAAATAAATAAATAAATAAATAAATTAGCTGGACATGGTGGCACGTGCTTGTAGTCCCTGCTACTCAGGAGGCTGAGGCAGAAGGATGGCCTGAACCCAGGAGGTCAAGGTTGTGGTGAGCCGTGATCATGCCAATGCACTCTAGCTTGAGTGACAGAGGGAGACTCTGACTCAAAACAAAACAAACAAAACCTACAAATACGAATGTTGGTCCACAAACTCATCTGTGCAAGGCAACTTAATTTCTACTAGGAGACTCCACTTGTCAAGTAGTGGAAATAATTCGGGTCTCCTTTTCTCTCCACTGCTTTCCCATGGTTGATATACATTCCAGAGGCTCCTATGGTCCTCAGGTGGCAGAGGGTGGGGCACGTAGTCTGGACCGCCTTCTTTGCTGGCGTCCACGGCCAGGCCCGCACTCCCTCCCGGTCTTCAGTACGTGTTCCCTCAAGGTCACTTCTGCTCTCTCCTCATGTCCACCACTAGTAACCTCTGGCCTGGCTGGCTCTCTGCTGACTTTGGTGTCCTGGGTGTGAAATGCTCTTCTGCTGCTCCTGCTCCCCACTGGGGCCCTTCACACCTGCTGGCCAGCCCGCAGGTGCCTGAGATGTTCTACCTTCTGCTTCCCGGATGAACTCAGTGAGGCTGCCTCCGACCAGCTGCTTCTGCTCCTCCCAGGGCTGGGAGGAATACAGGGTCCCTCCTTCCCAGACTTCCACACCAGCTTCTCACTCTTTGCCTTCTCTCTTTCTTCCTTTCTCTCCAGGTTTAGGAAAGCCTTCTGTAATCCCTGGGAGAGTGGGTGGCCAGGAATTTCTGCTTTCCCTCAGGTGTTCTGCTAAAGCTACTGTTTACGCTTGAGTTTTTTCTCTTCCTTTGGAAAGTCTAATGGCAAGAACAGACTCTTTGTTTTCTCTGCTCCTTGAGTGCTTTCTCTTTTCTGTGACAATGACACAGAATGCCTAGCTGATTGTATGAGGAAGGAGTCATGGGGTAAAAGAAAGCGTGTGGGAAAAACCCTTACACATCAAAATTACAGAATACTGTTCTTCAACAATACAGATGATGACAAGTGGTCTCTCTGATAACATTTAAGTAATGATTTTGGCAATAACAGGAATAAAGCAAGTGTTTTTTAAAATGATTGATAGGATTATGAAACGCTGAATGCTGGAGGGGCCAGTTCAAAATGCACTTAGAAAATTAATCCAGTCAACTCCTGGTGAGTAACGGTTTTATTCACAGAGGCTGCACGTTGGCGACACTGGAAGATGTCGGCATGGAAGGTGGCTGGACAGAGTCAGAAGGCATTATCATGCATGCATAAAAAGAATCTTAATTGTGCCATAAAATACTAAATTTGTGTTGGAGTCTTGCAAAAAGTAAGGAGAGATGCTAAGATTGGAAGTGGAAGAAGGGAGGTTATGAATCTGTCTTTAGGAAGCATCGGTCTGTCTGTGTCCCTTGGGGATGGGCAGCAGGAGTACTCAGACTGCTTGCCTCCAGCAATCAATGGGCCAACTTTACTCGATTTTCCCAGGAAACAGAGGGCCTTCTGGGAAGAATCCGTTGGACTGTCTTTTCTGTGATTCGGTGGCTCCTCTGAACCCCATCGCCTCCTTTAAATACAAAGGTTCCAAATCGTTCTAACACAGCTTTTTGTTTCATAAGCACTTATAAAACCTTAAAAGCACAAGTTCTGTATTAAACACACAATGTCATTATTTTGCTTGGCATTAGCTGCTGGTGGTTGGAGTGTTTTGTATGATTGCTCATTATTTCTGAGGATGTGTGGTGTGTGTGTGTGTTTGCCCTCCTTTAAAATAAGAAATTTCTATAAAGGCATTTGATTATAGAGCAGTTTGTTAACTGAGATATTGTTCTAACTCATTATGTTACCCTGAGCAAGAATTGAGGAGAAATAGTCATTTGTGTTGCTTGGTCCTTTCAAAGCAGTACAGCAGTGTGAATGACTACTAGTACCTTTGACATTCAGCAATTATGTGTGGTCTTATAGGATCAAAAATAAAGATCCTGATCCTCTTTGTTTATTGCTGAAATTTACCATGTGAACAAATAGTAGTAGTCTAGTTTTTTGTGTGTTTGTTTCTGAAGGCATGGGTTCTCTTTGTCTCTCAGGCTGGAGTGCAGTGGCACGATCATAGCTCACTGCAGCCTTGACCTCCTGGGTTCAAGCAATCCTCCCACCTCAGCGTCTCAAGGTGCTGGGATTATCGGTGAGAGCCACCACGCTCTGTTTGTGTTTTAATTTCTAATATTAATAGCTAATCGTTTTAGGTATACACCTGCACACAGACATTATATTATCCCCACTATTGGCACACCTTTGTGGTTTTCCTTTATCTTTTGTGACTTTTTAGCAACTCCCAGTCTCTATTTCCAATTTGGTAAAAGAGACTAGTTCCGTAAGAGCTTCCACTAACAATCCAAAAGACTATCTCAGTACTTCCTCTTATTTCTACAGAGCCCTGTTCCCCCTAACCTCTGGGATCCCATCCGCCTTGGGAAGCGGAGTCTTTTCTCGTCTCCTAGATGTCTTGTCCGTTCTCATGATGCCTTGTCCATTCTCATGCTGACTGAAAGCCCTGAGTGCTGGGCCTGGCGGGTGGACGCATGCTCTGCCTTGCCTGTGTAACTGACACCCGAGTCTTGTGATCACAGGCAGCTCATGCTCTTGAGGGCATCTGAGGCCTCTCTTTTCTGAGAAAGTCCATGGAGGGAGGGGGCAGAATGTGGGCTTCCATGGAAAACGTCTTGTCAAAGATTCCAGCTGCAGCTCTCCCTACAGAGTAGGGTAATTAGAGAGACTATGTCAATTGGAGAGAAGCCAAGAAGAAATATATCTCCCTTTAGAAAATATCAATAATTCTGGCCAGGCACTGAGGCTCATGCCTGTAATCCTAGCACTTTGAGAGGCTCAGGCAGGAGGACTGCCCGAACCCAGGAGTCCGAGACCAGTCTGGGCATCATAGTGAGACCTCATCTCTACAAAAAAAAAAATTAGTTGTGCTGTGCACCAGTTTCAGCTAGGTGGAAGGATCACCTGAGCCCAGAAGGTGGTGGCTCCTGATTATGTCACTGCTTTCCAGCCTGGGCAACAGAGTGAGACTTTGACTCAAAAAACAAAACCAATTAAGAATTCTGGTTGGTAAAATTAAGTGTAATAAAGATGACAATACTTCCGGAACTAATACGTTATATTTAATTGAATTAAATGTCTATTAAAAATCTTCTGGTGATGCTTAAATGATTGAACAACTCAAGAGTAAAAATAAATCCAGACGTATCAGCAGATAAAATTTTTTGAAGCTGGTTGTAGAACACAAATTAGTTCTTTCTAAAAAATAATGATCAAATAAATATGTCATAGTGTGGATATTTCATAAATTGAAGCTATTATAAGAAGTAAACATATGAAAAACTAGAATTAGTAATACAAGACTGATAATGGAAACAAAAAATACACAACAATGTGTTAGGATACCCAAGAATGGTATGAAGAAAAGTGAAATTTTATGTGAATATAACTTCAATGTAACATTAGATATTTTGAAAGTAACTACCCAAACTAGAGGAAGATAGGCAAATATATATATTAGGGTAAATAGACTAATATATCTACAAAACAGATACATTTACATCAGAACATGAAGTATATCATAATACAGATCTGTTCATATTTAAATAAATACTAATGTAACGATATGATAAATATCAAAAGGAAAACAACACAATGAAAAATAGTCAACACATATTTATTGCACCAAATATATAAATGTTTGCCAATATATTATAGATCAATACTCTGTATTCATTCCATAGTAGTCAAGGGAGACTGAAAGTGTACACAACTGGCCAGGCACTGTGGCTCATGACTGTAGGCAGAGGCAGGAGGGTTACTTGAGCCTAGGAGTTGGAGACCAGCCTGGATAACATAGCAAAACCTTGTCTCTTCAAAAATCTTTTAAAAATTGCTGGCATAATGTGATCCCTGCACTTTGGGAGGCCAAGGTGGGCGGGTTGCTTGAGTCCAGGAGTTTGAGACCAGTCTGGGTGACATAGCAAAACCTTGTCTCTACAAAAATATCAAAAAATTAGCCAGGCATGGCGGCAAGTGCATGTAGTCCCAGTTACCTGGGAGGTGGAAGAATCGCCTGAGCAAAGAAGGTTAAGGCTGCCAGAAGCTGTGACCATGGTGATCATCACACTACTGCACTCCAGCCTGGGCAACAGACTGTGACATTGACTCAAAAAAAAAAGGTAGCCATCATTCTGGGAGGCAGAGGCAAGAGGATTGTCCGAGCTCAGGAATTCGAAACTAGCCTGGGCAACTTGGTGAGATCTTCTCTCTACAATAAAAATTTAAAAATTAGCTGAGCATGGTGGTGCATGCACACTTGTAGTTCCAGTTACTTGGAAGGCTAAGGTAGAAGGATTGCCTGTGCCCGGCAGGTAGAGCTGCGGTGGCTGTGAGTGTAACACTATACTCCAGCCTGGGTGATATTGTGAGACTCTGACTTAAAAAAAAAAAAAGTGAACACAAGTGGAAAACCCCATTAAATTAAATAGACTCTGATGGAGTATGCACCTTTTCATAGCAATTAAAGAAATATGAATGAGAACTCATACAATGGCACAAATAACTAAATATGTCTTTATTTAAAGTACGGTCTGTGAAAAGCAAGATTCCATCTACATTACCAGTGAATCCGTATTTCTGAAGAGCAATTTGACAGCCTGTAGCAGGAGCTACAAAACTTCTGAAATTTTTAATCTATTCATTCCATTTTGGGAATATATGAGAAGAAAAAACTTAGAGAAAATAAAGTTTTTGCATAGCAGCATTGTTTTTCATGATAAAATAAGACACAACTCTAGTGCACAGTAAAAAGGGAAATGGATTAAGCAACCACTCTATGTTAATAAGATGGAGCCGGGCTCGGTGGCTCAGCCTGTAATCCCACGTCTTGGAAGGCTGAGGTGAGTGATTGCCTGAGCCCGCGGGTTCGAGACCCACCTGGGCAACTTGGTGAGACCTCATCTCTACAATAAATTAAAAAAAAAATTAGCCAGCTGTGGTAGCACGTGCCTGAAGTTCAGCTACTTGAAAGGCTGAGGCGGAAGGATCGCCGGAGCCCAGCAGGTCGAGGCTGCGGTGGCCGGGAGCGGCCACTGCACTCCAGTCTGGGCGACAGAGTGAGACTCCAACTCAAAAAAAAAAAAGATGGAATATGGTACACTATTTTAGTTAAAAATGATTAATGTGAATTCTGTGGATCCATGGCAATCTGTTGTGAATCTGTGATAAATAAAGCCAATCAAGCAACAGATGATACACCGAGCAGCAAGGTCCTTGAAGATGAGCCATTTCTTACTTGAGTCTGTGAATCCACAGAGCTATCCTTAGTTCTTGGTACAAAACAAATACTCAGCAAGTGTTTGTTGAATGAATGCACACATGGCTTTTCTGTTGATCTATCCTAAGTTCTCAACCTTCTGCTTGACCTCTAGCAACTTCGCAGAGCTCCAGGAAGCTTGCCTGGAAGTCCAAACACGGCCTTGCATGACCTTGGGTATCTGTATACCCTCTGTGATTCTGGCACCGACTGATTTTTGCTCTACTGAAGTCCCTGGGCTGGAGTGACACACAGCTACAGCTCAATAAACCCCTAACATGATGATGTCTGCTTTCATCACCAAGCATCCAAAAAAAAAAGCGTGTAGAAAAAAATTTAATAATCTTTGCCAAATACACAAATGAACATGGGAAGAGTTTAAACTCGAATTGCATCCATTCTAGGGGAAGGAGCAGCTGTATTTGAAAACCGTAGAGTTATATGAACTTCCTTAAAAAAAAGAGTTAAGGAAATTAAAGCTCATATTAATTTTTTTTTGGAGTTGGAGTCTCACTCGGTCGCCCAGACTGGAGTGCAGTGGCCGCTCCCGGCCGCCGCAGCCTCGACCTGCTGGACTCCGGCGATCCTTCCGCCTCAGCCTTCCGCGTAGCGAGAATTACAGGCACGCACTACCACGCCCGGCTGATTTTTGATTTATTGTAGAGATGAGGTCTCGCGGCCCAGGCGGGTCTCGAACCCGCGGGCTCAGGCCATCCACTCACCTCAGCCTCCCAAAGGCGCGGGATGGCAGGCTGAGCCACCAAGCCCGGCTCCATATTAATATATTTTAAGCAATTAATTGCAATCAGTTTCCCGAGACTACATAGCGTCTCTCCAACTCCAGCTGCCTATTGCCAAGAGACACATACAGCCCTGAACTGGCCTTCTCTGGAGGGCTGCCGGGACTGACCCTTAGGAAGGCGCCAGCTGACTGAGAACATTCCGCCCAGAATAAGTGGTGAGATTCCATTGAGGAAGGGTGGCACCCTCAGCCCTTTAGGGGCCTACAAGAGCGGAGTCTCTTGAGGTGTGAGATGGATGAAGGGCTTGCAAAAGAAGTGTCCGTGTGTTACAGTGTGGAGGTCAACCCCCCCCGCCACACACACACACACACACACACACACACACACACACACACTTCGCTAAAACAGGCACGAGTTCATCCAGTGGCCCCTGCCCGAGTACCAGGTACACACAAGTGTGCAGAGTGAATGACTGCATGAACGACTGAAGGAAGAGAGGTGGGAGAGGGGCGGCAGCAGGTGACCAGATCGCAGGAGAGTCGCAGCACCACAGTCGTATTTATTTAAGAGGTTATGATTTATCTGCGAGCGCACAGCTCGGAGGCGGCCACGTTCGGGCGGGGAGCCCCGGCGAGGGGCGCGGTGACAGGCGGGAGCGACCCGGCT
>NW_007097775.1:354428-375053 GCF_000164805.1 Carlito syrichta | reverse complement strand
TCCGGGTGTCTAAATATGGAAACCCCCCCGGAGCCGGCCCCCCGCGAGCCAGATGCTGCGCCCGTGGCCGCCGCGGCGCCCCGTGGAGGCCCGAGGCCGGCGTCACCTTGTGACTTTCAAGATCCCCGGCCCGCCTTCCCCGCACCCATCTTTGCACGAGAACAGAAGAGCCACCGCGATTCCCAGGGACCGCGCGTCGCCGCGTGCACACCGACTGCTGCAGCGGGCTGACGTGATTGCCCTCCCCTTTATGTAACCTCTGCGAGACGGGCACGACGTCCCCTCCCCCGCCCCGCTGCACAGACCAAGAGGCAGAGGTTTGGAGAGAGGAACGATTTTCGGCGTCAACCCAGATCACCGTACTCGTCCTGTCCCCGCGCCTTTCCTCCCCCCTGCCTGGTCACTAAAGGGCTTCGCGTCATCCCGCAAAGGCCAGGCACCTTAGTGAGGAACAGCCCGATTTAAGAGTTCGAATTCCCATAACAAAACCCCTCGCAAACGGCTCAAAACAGCAGCTGCCCCCGAGTGACCGATTGCTTGGCTGGTGTGCTTGAAACGTTTCTGCTCGGCTGCCTGGTGGGTTCATTCTCTTCCTCTGTTAGAGCATCTGCTACTCACAGCCACTCTTCAGGGACACGAGAGTGCCGCCGAAGCACTGCAACCTCCTGTCCACCATGTCTGTTAAATCGGGAGCCTTTTGGGGAGAGAGGTCTTTATTCCTTCTATTTCCCACCCCTAGGGAAAATGCAATGAATAAATGACTACTTTTACCCAATTCAGTCATATCTGGGATAGGAACTTTTCCTTCAAACCCCCTGATAATGAAGGCAAAACCGAATAATTTTGACTTGTTGTCCAAGTAACATGTTTACTTGCATTTTCTCAATGTCCATTTGATTTACGCGTACATTTTTTCTTCAAAACGAAATCTAGGAAGTGCAAACCTCCTTTTTCTTCCGTCCTCCTCCCCTTCCTCCGCCCTGCTTGTCCTCTGTCCCGTTGCCTTCCCCCCGCACCCCCACCCAGGTCCAGCATGCCAGCAAACAGATCAGTGCCGAGAAGCAGTACAAAGGGATCATTGATTGTGTGGTGAGAATCCCCAAGGAGCAGGGTTTTCTCTCCTTCTGGAGGGGCAACCTGGCCAACGTGATCCGCTACTTCCCCACCCAAGCGCTCAACTTCGCCTTCAAGGACAAGTACAAGCAGATCTTCCTGGGGGGCGTCGATAGGCATAAGCAGTTCTGGCGCTACTTTGCCGGCAACCTGGCTTCCGGTGGGGCCGCTGGGGCCACCTCCCTTTGCTTTGTCTACCCACTGGACTTTGCCAGAACCCGGCTGGCTGCCGATGTGGGCAAGGGCGCTGCCCAGCGCGAGTTCAGTGGCCTGGGCAACTGCATCACCAAGATCTTCAAGTCTGATGGCCTGAAGGGGCTCTACCAGGGCTTCAGCGTCTCTGTCCAAGGCATCATCATCTACAGAGCTGCCTACTTCGGAGTCTATGATACTGCCAAGGGTGAGAGGCATGGGGTGGGGATTGGGAGGAGGAGGGTGCGTGGAGAGAGAGCCCACAAGACTTGCCACTCCCAGAGGACTTTACAGTCATCCTTTTTTCCCCCTAGTTTCTGGGCTGAAGTTTCAGAATGGGGAGGTGGTGTGGATAAATTAATAGCCGATTCTCCCTGTCCTCCACTGACCTAAACTCTGGCCTTGAGCTATTCAGAGAGGGAGACGGGAGCCTGATTCCCTCTAGACACAGCTGTAAACTTGAAGCCACTCAACATGCCCTGAACAACCAGCAGAACTCTGGCTTCCCTGGATCCAGAGAGGGAGGCATCTGACTCGTTTTGGCTGCCTGGTTGTCTGTGAGGCCCCCGCGCAGGGGGCGGTTCTGAAGTGCGGGGCGTGGAGGTGGCGGTGCAGAAGCCCCTTCTTCCCCTCCGCCTGCCTTCTGCCAGCTGCTGAGAGGAGTCACCTGTCGCCGTTTGGCTTCTTGGCTCTGCCCACAGGGATGTTGCCTGACCCCAAGAACGTGCACATTTTTGTGAGCTGGATGATTGCCCAGAGCGTGACGGCGGTTGCAGGGCTGGTGTCCTACCCTTTTGACACTGTTCGTCGTCGGATGATGATGCAGTCTGGCCGGAAAGGGGGTAAGCCTGTGCCCTCGTCCGCGTCTTCCTTCTTTTTTGCTCAAGGAGAACATTATTCTCCTTTCAGTCTTCGTTATTCTAAATTAATTGTCAAAATTACTTGATAAGGACTCAGGAAGGATTATATGACTTCTCCCCAACATTCTCAACTTTTAGGGAAAGGATTTTTTAAAACATTTTTATTAAAGCAATGATATGAACATAAGAAATAAGATATTTATAAATGAATTGAGCCAGGTGTCTAGCATTGTAGAGACCCTGGGTCTCTTCCCTTGGAGCTTTGGTGTAAAAACGAGGGAAAGGAAATAGTGAACTAGCTCATTTTAAAAAGAATCTGTCCCTTATCTAGTTGTCATGAGTGTTAGTGGGAGAGGGTATTTTGGCTGGATGAGAGGTGACCAAAAACAGTCTATTATGATAGGAAAAGTTTTAGCTTCTATAGGTTGAAACTTATGAAATTGCCATTTTTAAAGTGAAAAACAGTCTACTATTAACAGTTTCATATGGTTCAACCTAATAGTTATACCTTTTTATTTTAATTGTATAATCTGAGACCCTACAGGTCTCAGTCTGCTTATCCATAAAAAAGGCCACCACGTAGCTAATACTCCTGCCTGTCCTACTGGACTGTTGGATAGTCTATGAATTAGTTGGTTAATCGCCCCAGTTCGTCACTGATCTTGAGTTAACGGAGTGGGCGTGACAGGGGACCTGGCCTACCAGTCAAGCAAGGGAGATATCCAGCTGAACGCTGCACAGAGCTGAGGCTTCACGCCCAGGTGACTTCCATTTTGTAGAACTGCCTACAGCGTGTGCAGAAGCCTTTTAGGGCACAGTCTCTTTTCGCTAGCCTTCCGGAGTCCTCACCAGGGTTTGTCTCCACAGCCGACATCATGTACACGGGGACGGTCGACTGCTGGAGGAAGATCGCCAAGGACGAGGGAGGCAAGGCCTTCTTCAAAGGCGCCTGGTCCAACGTGCTGAGAGGGATGGGCGGGGCTTTTGTACTGGTACTGTATGATGAGATCAAAAAATACGTTTAATGGGATTAAAACACAACTTCACTGACACAGTGAACTTGCCCCACAAGTTCACAGATCCATTGTGTGGTTTAATAGACTATTCCTAGGGGAAGTGAAAAGATAGGTCTGGGTAGAACCAGACTGAAGGAATACCTCAGAAACAAATGCTTCATTGAGTGTTCATTAAACCACAAATGTATTTTGTATTTATTTTACATTTAAATTCTCACAGCAAATAGGAGATAACTTATCATACTTGTACAATTAACTGAAGAACTGATCATGAATAACTGAATATGATACATCAATAAAGACCACTTAATGCAGTTCTCTATTTTATTGAGCTCTTTTTTTTTTAGATTGGAAAATATAGTTTATTTAGAAAGTAAATTAGGGAGAAAGAGGAGATTCACCTCCCCAAGGTAGGGGAGGGGCTCAAAGCTTAAGGAAACACTGCCTGGCCATAGCCAAAGAGCACATGGCCACACCATAACTCAGCAAGGCAATGGCCAAACTCTTAACTGTTAAATGCATTTTTTAAAAAAACCATAAATGCACATTGTCTAGCGTAACTCACTTATCACCAAGCTTCTAAATGTCAGGTATGATATTGAATATGTATTATATGAGTACCTACAACATGCAGAGTTCTGTTTTTCAAACAAAGGCAGGTTATCTCTACCTTGCCCCATCCAGAGTTGATGTAGGCTAGAAAGTAGTAATAGGGAACATGGCTTCCATTGTCCCACCTTATTTTATGCTCTGTCGTGCAGTCATTAGAATTCTGAGGTTCTGCTAAAAGCTTTAAATCATCGTTTCAAGAACTTGGCATAATTAGGAAGTGCTCTGTTTTAGACCCTTTAGAGAACTGTGACACCTAGAATTTCAAGCTAATTTGACAATATTCCTTGAAAATGAGTTGTCAGTTCAGGCTACCATAACAAAGTACTATAGACTGATGGCTTATAAGCAACAAAAATTTACCTCACCCAGTTCTGTAGGCTGGAAGCCTGAGATCAAGGTGCCATATGGTTGGGTTCTGGTGAGGGCTCTCTTCTGAGTTGTAACCTACTGACTTCTCCCGGTATCCTCACGTGGCATAAAGAGAGTGAGAGGGCTCTCCGGGTATCCCTTCTATAAGGGCACTACTGCCATTTGTGAGGGCTCCGCCCTCGTGACCCAGTTACCTCCCAAAAGCCCTACCTCAATTACCATCACACTGGGGATTAAGATTTCAACTTACGAATTTTTTTTGGTGTTGGAACACATTCAGTCCATAACATCAGTTATTAAGATAGTGCTGAATACCTTTTTAGGCTATGTGGAAGACACAAAAAGAAAGCTGCCCTGAAAGGCGTTTAAATGGAAGAAAAGATGAAATGACATTATCAACTAAATTCATGTTTAACACAATCAATCTTGGTTGAGGAGGAACTGGAGGAGGAAAATGGAAGGGGGGGAGGAAGTGGTAGAAGATGAACTTAGAAAGAAAATAACCAGATTTATATACATGGGCACCAAAAGTATCCACCAGTACTTTTCTGTAACAGTTTATCAAGAGCTACAGGAAAAGCCAGTTTGGGATTTGACTCAGATTTGTGAGCAAAAGGAAGATAATTAGAATTTCAAGTTGGAAAGAAAGTACTTTTGGACCAGGAAAAGACCAAGCAGTTGACATAGTCCTGGCTTGTTGTGACTGATCTGGAGGACACGCGTCTCTGTATCCCAGCAGAGCTGAGAGGAGGCAGATGTCTTTTCCCTGTTTCTTGCAGGTATGGGGGGGTCTCTGTACTTCTGTTCCTTCCCCTGCTTCCCATAGGCCCTTCCACCTCATTCCTGCCTCCCCAGCAGTAAGTCAGCTGCTCTTTTACCACAATAACCACGGCACTTTGGGAGGCTGAGGTGAGTGAATTGCCTGAGCCCGCAGGTTCGAGACCCGCCTGGGCAACTTGACAAGGCCTCATCTCTACAATAAATCAAAAATTAGCCGGGCGTGGGAGCGCGCACCTGTAGTTCCAGCTACTTGGAAGGCTGAGGTGGAAGGATCACCTGTGCACAGCAGGTCGAGGCTGTGGTGGTTGTTAGCATGTCACTCACTGTACTCCAGCCTGGGCAAGAGCGAGACTTCAACTAAAAAAATAAAAATGGCTACTCGGAAGGCTGAGGCGGAAGGATCGCCGGAGCCCAGCAGGTCGAGGCTGCGGTGGCCGGGAGCGGCCGCTGCACTCCAGTCTGGGTGACAGAGTGAGACTCCAACTCAAAACAAAAAACAAAAAACCACAGTCTGGGTTTGCCAAGTCCAAGGCTACATCTGGCCTCCCTCAATCCTATCTCCTTGGGGCCAGGTGGCAGATGTGTTTCGTTGGAGGCTTCCCGGGCGCTTTGACTTCATGTCACCTTTCTTTCTAAGGATGACAGGAGTGCTGTTGTTGCTGATAAGAGAATAAGAGCAGAGCAGGATAGCAGGGCAGATACTCTGTGGAGCGTATCTAAAAGTGGGGCCGGCCCTTTTAGTATTTTCAAACCTTAAAAAAAGTGAACAGAAAAAAATTGTGGCCCTTGCAGGTATTGATGTCAACCTTCAGGATCATCTCAAATCCTGTAACTAGACTGAGGAGAGCAGAGATTGCAAGCACTTCTGCTGCCTGCCAAAAGCAAGCCGGTCTTAACTGGAAGATTCTATCATTCAGAGAAGGGGTCAACACACTTTTTCTCTAAAAGACCAGATGGTAAGTATTTTAGGATTTGCTGGCCAGATGGTCTTTGACAC
The DNA here is from genome assembly GCF_000164805.1 of Carlito syrichta. Lineage (NCBI taxonomy): Eukaryota > Metazoa > Chordata > Mammalia > Primates > Tarsiidae > Carlito > Carlito syrichta. The sequence continues at coordinate 369,114 of NW_007097775.1, read as the reverse complement.
ACCACAGCTGTTATATTGCACAAGCAACCCTGGACAAGACATAAAGGAAAGAGCTGTGTGTTCCAGAAAACTACTACAGATGCTGAAATTTGAATTTCAATATAATTTTCACATATTACAAAACTTTTTTGAGTCTGAATCTCACTCTCTTGTCCTGGCTGGAATGTTGTGGCACAATCATGGCTACCACAGCCTCACCTTGCTGGGCTCAAGCCATCCTTCCACCTCAGCCTCCCAAGTAGCTGGAACTGTAGGCACACACCACCACACCCAACTAATTTTATTGACTTATTGTAGAGATGAGGTCTTGCCAAATTGCCCAGGCTGGTCTTGAATCCCTGGGTTCAGGCAATACTCTGGTCTCCACCTCCAAAGTGCTAGGATTACAGGCATGAGCCACTGTGCCCAGCTTATTCTTTGGTTTACAAATGTAAACATAAAATGCATTCTTAGCTCACAGACCATACAAAAACAGGTGGCACTCTGCTTGCTGGATTTGGCCCATGGACCTATACTTTACTGACCCCTAATCTACAGCTTCAAGTTTTTTCCTACACATTTTTATACAAAACAACACAAGTATAACTTTAAAATAAATCCTAAAGGCTGGCGCGGTGGCTTACGCCTATCATCCCAGCACTTTGGGAGGCTGAAGTGAGAGGACTGCCTGAGCAAAGGTTTCAAGACCAGCCTGGGCAACTTGGCAAGACCTTGCCTCCACAATAAATAAAAAAATTGCCTGGGCATGGTGGCACATGCCTGTAGTTCCAGCTACTTGGAAGGCTGAAGTAGAAGGATCGCCTGAGTCCAGCAAGTCAAGGCTGCGGTGGCCGTGACTGTGCCACTGCCCTCCAGCCTGAGCGACAGTGAGACTCCAACTAAAATAAATAAATAAATAAATACATCCTAAAGAGTCCACAGGTTAAAACGAGGAAGTCACAGTCGAAATTTGAAAATATTTTGAGTTTAATGAAAATAAAAATGCCACATTATCAAAACTTGTTGGAAACAGCTATAAGCTATGCTTAGGAGAAATATATAGCCTTCAATGTCACTGTCAGAAAAAGAGGGCTGAGAGTCAGTAAACTACACATCTATTTTAAGAAGTTAGGAAAAAAAATAGCAAATTAAATCCTAAGAGTGAAGCCAGAAGGAAATAATGTAACAGTAGAATTAGTAAAGGGACAAGAATGCCAGTTAGATTGTATGTGGAAAAGGCAAAACTTTTAGAATAAAGCAGAGTAATTCATACCTGGAGGAGAGGGAGGAGGAGGAAGGGGGGAGGGAGAGGAGAAGAGGAAGGAGTCGAGAAGAACAAAGCATTCCTAAACTTGAAAATCAGCCACAGCCAGCTCAGTGACTCAGCCTGTAATCCCGCACCTTGGGAGGTTGAGGTGAGTGGATTGCCTGAGCCTGCAGGTTCGAGACCCGCCTGGGCAACTTGGCGAGACCTCATCTCTACAATAAATCAAAAAAGTTGCCAGGTGTGGTAGCACACGCCTGTAGTTTCAGCTACTCGGAAGGATCGCCGGAGCCCAGCAGGTCGAGGCTGCGGTGGCCGTCGAGGCTGCGGTGGCCGGGAGTGGCCACTGCACCCCAGTCTTGGTGACGGAGTGAGACTCCAACTCAAAAAAAAAAAAAAGAAAATCAGCCACAATTTCCAAAATGTAGGAACTAAACTTCATTTTTTTCTTGTGAAAACTACCATTGGAACACAGATCCCTTAAGAACTTAGAACCATTGTTTGTAATCATTTTGGAGGGACTATCCCAATTCTTTTACAATCTTATAACAGTGGATGTGAAATTAGATTCATATGAAAAAACCCTCTCAGTAAATTTTAGTAAAATAATGACATTACCTCATAAGTTTTATTTTGTAAGGCAGTAAAACCTCAAAAATGCCATCTAGAACAAAGAGTGTAACTTATCTGAACTTGCCAATCAGATTTTGAAATGGAGGCACAGAACATTACGGTGGCTCCAGAAATATCTCTAAGTGGATTAAAAAAACCATCACTAGAATTTAAAAATCAAAATGTTCTGCTATAGTGTAATGCTATTTGCTCTAAGCATTCTTTAACGTCATAGTTGATAGCTCAGATATGCTACTGCAGAAGCTACTCAGTGATTCATTTCAATGGCACTACTTTTATTAAAATCTTATTTTAAAATTTCTAAGCTGATATCATCACAGCAAGTTTTAAAAAGTGTTAACTAGTCATATATAAAATACATGTGATACTGCCCTGCATTGGCTAGTTTAAAAAAAATTCTTTCATGCACTAAAAAAGTCCATTGCATTGAAGTGCCATAACAATTTCACCAAAAGAATTAGATGATGTGATTTAAAGAATGCTGATCAAGAATGTAATTTTAAGCAAATTCTTTTGCACATAAATGCTATGGGAGTAGGGGACAAAAACAAACTGGAATTATCTTTTAGAAGGCGGGCCCCTTGTAGTACAGGCTTCCCCCTTGAGGTAAGTGCCCCAGGAACCCATCAGCAACTGGGTGCAGTGGCTCACGCCTGTCATCCCAGCACTTTGGGAGGCGGAGCGAGAGGATTGCCTGAGCTCAGGGGTTCAAGACCAGCCTGGGCAACTTGGTGAGACCTAGTCTCTACAATAAGTAAAAAAGATGAGCCCGGTGTGGTGGTGCATGCCTGTGATTCCAGCTGCTTGGAAGGCTGAAGTGGAAGGATCGCCTGAGTCCAGCGAGTCAAGGCTGCAGTGGCCATAAGCGCGCCACTGCATTCCAGCCTGGGCGACAGAGTGAGACTGTGACTCAAAAAAAAAATTAATTAATTAATCAATAAAGGGAACCCACTGGCCTCAGTATGCCAGGTAGCGTTGTAAGAGGCTGTGTTCGGCTTCAGGGACCTCTTCGGGGGGAGATTCTTTCAACACGCGTGCCCATCTCACGACGGGCGACTTGCAAGCGCACCTGCCCGCACTGTGCCGAGTGTTCAGCGGTTTGAGCCAAAGTGGCATGACGCCCCCCCCCCGTCTTCATCCCGTCTCGCCCTGAGCAGTTTTGTTTGTTTGCTTCCCCGGGCCAAGACCGTTTTCAAGGGAAATGTTTTGCTGTCGATGCGAAGGTAAAACCAAAAATGGCAGAAGCCCCAAAAGGCTTCAAAATTGATGAGTTCAAAAACAGAGCACTGAGTCAGAGAGTACTCTGAAGGTGACTGAAGTTTAGATATGTAAGAATAAATACACAATTTTTTTTTGAGTCGGAGTCTCCCTCTGCCGCCCAGACTGGAGGGCAGCGGCCGCTCCCGGCCCCCGCAGCCTCGACCCGCCGGCTCCGGCGATGCTTCCGCCTCGGCCTTCCGAGCAGCCGGAACTACGGCGCGCTACCACGCCCGGCTGATTTTTGATGTATGGTCGAGATGAGGGCTCGCCAAGTTGCCCAGGCGGCTCTCGAACCCGCGGGCTCAGGCCATCCACTCAGCTCAGCCTCCCAAGGCGCGGGATGACAGGCTGAGCCGCCGAGCCCGGCTAGGAACAAATACACAATTTTTAATAAATAATTTCTAGGTTTCCCCCCATACTTTCAAAGATATAAATCGTTGATACTGTTCTTCCAACTTCATTCTCACTAAGTCTTGTCAGGAACATAAGAGTTGTTACTCTAATATTCAAAATAACAACAAGATAATGCATTTTAGAGATAAACATAGGATCAACTCAGTTATCTTTAATGCTTTTATTTCTTTACTATGCCAAGCTAGTTCTTCATGTCTAAAACATATTACAATGGACTAGGAAATTTAAAAGGATGTTGGTTTTAAGTTTCTTATTCCTCTTTACTCATGGAAATAATTAACCATTAAGCACATTTTCTAGGATGGTATACAAGGTTAAGACTTTGGCATTTAAGATATTAAATTTTTAAAACGAATTTAGCTATTAAAATATGATAAGTTCGCATCTTCAACTTTATATTGGTCTTAATATATTTCCTAGTAGGCAATACTTGAACCTGAAGATGAGAAGCACAAGCATACCCATCACAATCACCTTTTTAAAGTTAGGTATCCGTTTTGGACACTTGGTTTGATGGGTTGAAAACAACTGCATTACACCATAGTTATAAGCAAACCCGTACACTTTATTTGAAGAAAGCAGCTTTTTAGGGAGATTGAGAAAGGAAGCAGAGGGTGTATGAAATAACAGCTGCTGCCTAAGAAATAATTTTAATAGTTGAAAATTTTCATAGAATCTTCCTAAAAAGGATTAGACATTAGTGTAACATTTGAAAGAGATGAAAATAACTCAGGAATCTGGCTTAATAACTAGGCCTCAGATCACTACTTTCTTGTTATTGATGTAAACCTTTAACGTACATACATTAATTAAGTCAACCTAATATCAAATCAGGTGATAGACAGATCATCCTTTACATTTTTACGCTCTTGAAAATGAAGAATAATATGCTTATGATTTTTTTCATTAACATGGCCCCAAGTCATAATAACTTCAAAGTTCCTTGACGTGTATCAAGAACACCACCTTTTCAACTCCTGTCTGTTTATATTCATCAATATAAGTAACCATAACAAAATTATAAATTGTTTTAAAAAGATCGTTGCTCTTCCTGACTTTTACTTCAAGTTGGATCCCTGTTATAAGTAATACTTACATGAACTTCCCTTTTTAAAGAGTAAAAACTGAAGACATTAAATTAACATCTAAAATCAAAGTACGCTTTATCTATAAAACTACTGTGTATTGTGGCCTAACACGTGCCAGCAAAGATAATATAAAATGTACTCAGAGACAAATGCCATTATGAATATGAAAGGTTTTATGTGTTTTTTTCCAAACAACTTAAAAAATCATTTTTAAAAACCTGACTAAGTCACTATTGGGCAGACGCTCAAATGCTGAATTTAAAATTTAAAATTCAGCATTACCTTCTCTTTCCTGAAAGATAAGTTGTTATATAAACATTAAAAGTGCAGTAAGTTAAAACAAAATAAAACACAGCCTTGGTTTAGTGTAGCTAAAAGCTTATAAATTCAGCAGGTGTAACAACCTGTTCACCAGAATAGAGCATCGAAATAAACACTAGCCCAAAGAAAGCAGCAGAAGCTCATAGCCATGCTATGGCCCCAAGAATGTCCTTAACTTCCCTGATCCCAGACTTCACATGCCCTCTCCTAAACAACATCTGCTAATACACACTAAAACCAAGAAATATTGAATTGACGTTTAGCAAAATGCACTTTGGCTTACTTCTATAGGTATTAAGAAAAAAGAAGTTCAGCACACATGATAGAGAATTTGAGCACCAAAACATTAAAAAACAAATCTTATGTGGCTACAGATAAAAAACTCATATTGGAAAAAGAAAGATTTGTCATTTAACATGGAAATGTTCCAATTCTAAGGGTAAACTGAAAAGACTAGTAATTAAAAACAGTGGTAACTATGAGATCTCATATTTTGTTATATAAGAGCCTGTATTCGAATTTCAAAAGTCAACTGTATCACATCCTATCTGCCATGACCAATCCCCTCAACCTTACTAGGTCTTTAAGAATAGGACTGTTAAAAGTGATACTTCTAGGATTCAACCAAATAAAGCAAAGCAAGAAAATTAGCTAATATTTAAAGCAGTAGACTCAATAAATGTGTGATTTATTTCCCCTGTTGCTCATAGTTTTCTTTTTCAGCATTTATAAATACTAGCTGGAATTTCTAAAGCATTTCTTATTCTAAGTCTTTCTTATTAACACAATAAATACTAAACCTTCACATACATGCTAACAGTATCACTTAAAACACTGTTTTGACACAGCTCAGGATCTGCTTCTTGGCTCTTCAAGCTGGTGGCACAATTTTACTGATTCAACAAATACTTGTTTTTGATGCAACTGATCTTGTCCTTGGACAAACTATTCACGAGGCAATAGACTGTAGCTCTGAAGCCAACCTCATTTCTTAGAATCATTAACAGGACTTTACCTGAATGTATAAAAACACAAAAAAATAGAGACTTTAAAAGTTAGACTTTCTAGTATTCACAGTTTGAAATGGTTTGGGATGGTTGGTCAAATTTTTAAGCTCTACCTAAGCACACATACATAAACTGGCTACCTCTGGTGAATCACAAGAACTGCCCCAGGATAACCTTCTCTCAAGCTGCCCATCAAATCTAAATCAGCTCCATCAAAACAGATTTCAAGATTTGCTTCATAATAAGAAAGTAATCAACTTATGAGTCATACTTCATAAGTTCTACAGCAAATAAAAAACAAAGTTAGCCAAATTCAGGAGCTAAGCTCATGGTATAAAGCTTACAAGAAATGGAAATAACATAAAGTGATAAAAGTATATAGTGAACATCTTGGGTTCAACATGCAGTGATACTATTATCAGTGTTTTGTAAGCGTGACAACTGAATCAGTTTCTATACTGAAAAAATATACATGCATACTACTCTTTCTCTAATACATATACATCTCATAAATACATCCTCAAAGGAAACACTGATTTTATATTAAATTGTTTTTGACAACAATTTTGCACTGAATAACAATAAATTACAACTCACTGTTGTATACCTTAAATCGCTAAAACAGTATTATAGATGTTTACACAGAGAATTATAGTAATATGCAAGAGCACTTTGATAAAAAGTGGATGAGCAACATTTACAGTAAAAAAAGGTTTTATAACCAAGCTGTACGGACATTAGGAGGTTTAGGTCTTAGCGAGTGGCCACTGGATGTGTCAAAAGCTGATCGCTCACTCTTACAACTGAGCCCACTAGTAGTGCTGGATGTCCTGGAAGCTCCTCCTGAAAATATACAAAGAAATATGCGAATTATTTAAACGAAATGCATAAATCATCATTTGAGAAACTTCTTGTCCTCTGAACTTTTACGTCCAGACAGACTAGTTTTTCTGCCATATCCTACGTACATCTAATAGTTTAATGCAATGATTCCCAACTAGGTATGCACTTCAGAATTCCCATGGAACTTAAAAACATAATAATGTGTTCAGATTCCACATGAGGCAATTTTGATTCACTAGATTTGGAGTGGGAATAAATGTTTTCAAAAGCTTCTAATAATTCAGTGAAATAAAAAACACTTTGCAAAACCATTTATATATTTATTCAACAAATAACTTACTGCATTCAAAGCACAATACACAAGTATGAGTTACTAGAACAAGACCCTATTTTAGTCATTATACCAAGGAAGCAATGTTTGTAGAATGAATAAATGGAATTACTAGTCATTTGAGTGTTTAAGACTCACATGAACATTGGGAAGTTGTGGCATTTATAAGTATTGGCTTCTATTTTCTATGAAGTTTAGAATACATACATCAAGTAACAGCATAGACTTCTATAAAGGAAAATGTTGCATACCCTAGTACTAAATGATCACTCCATTCCTATATTTTCTGAGGCAAACAACTGACTAGGTCTGTAACTGATTACATAGCAGGCATTAAGAGTTATTTTATCTGACAACTCTAATTTTATTTCAGTTATCCAATGAAGAAGAACAAGCGCACATAAGGGCTGGAAGATATTAGCAATTATTCTTGACTAGCTGGAAGAATGTTTCAGCAACTTTTAAATAGCACATATATTCATTTCTACCTTTAATCATTTAATATTGAAATTAAAAGTCCCTCTAAGAAACTACTTTTAATTGTGTTACCTCCTGGTTTTCTTCTTGTGCTGTCACTACATGCTGTAAACGAAACCAAGTACACTAATACAAATAAGACAAAACACACGCAATTGAGAAATAAGAGAACGAACTCCACAAGTTAGCATTTTTAAGCTCTATTAAGAACATGTTTCACTGTAAAAGAAAAAGGTTGAAAGATACAAATAAGTACAACATAGTTGTGAATATGCTCACTTAATGGGCTGTATTGGCCAAGAGTGGATCTCACTCGTCTCGAAGACGGCGTTGAGCTGAGATAGCCCATATTGCGATGATAGTCCATCAGTTGTTCTGAGCGTTTCATGCCAGCTGTTGGTTTCACAGCTTCAAGCCTTTTCAGTAAAGCCTTCATTAAAGACAATTTGAAAGTCAAGGTTAAACAGCAGTAGTTTTTAAAAAGGCAAACACGTTCTAGATCCTGAAATTCAGTCAACGAAGTAGGAAAGTTTTAAATTACTCCTGACATACGAGGGTCAAAAAATACTTCAAATAATGTACTTTCAGAAACATCCAAGAGTTTTTGCCTTTCCTACACTTACCCAAATCACTATGATTTAACAACTCACCCTAGGCATACCTGTCTTGTGCCAGGTTACAATCCTAGAAAAGGTGTTGTAAGCCCAGTTTTCTCATAGGAACCACACAATGGGAGTCATAACGCTAAGACCCTAGAGATGACACAAACCCGTCTAAAAGCCTGTAAATTCTACATACACATATTACAGATCAATGGATTTCAACCTGTTTACTTTGTAGTCCTGCCTCATGGGCTGCAAGGACACTGAGGAAAGGCCCATGGGCAGGGGCCTCAGATTTCCCACCAATTTCTCCCAGCCCAGCTATGTTTTTTGTATTACCTGTTTTATATACTGAAGATTCTGCATAAAATTCACTTTGGAAAAAAAAGTTTTTGCTGTTAAGAAGTTTGAAAACCAGTTACTGTAGATAAAACTTCGAAAAAGATACACAAACCAATTAGCCATGATAACATAGTATCCAATAACATGGTAGTTTCTATGATTCAGTCAGAGTCTAATGAATAATGCTCCTAATTTCATCTGTAATTCTTAAATAAAAAGGTGGAAGAGTTTCTGTTTGCTTTTCACAGGCATCACTGAGAAAGGAATATTTAGGTAGACTACATGGCTTGAGGAACTGATCCATGGTTATGTTTTACTATTTTATTTATTGACTTAAACTTTCTCTGAAGCAAGCTGATCTTATTTGAAAAGGGTGTGCTGGGCCGGGCTCAGTGGCTCAGCCTGTAATCTCGTGTTTTGGGAGGCCAAGGTGAGTGAATTGCCTGAGCCCATGGGTTCGAGACCCGTCTGGGAGACTTGGCGAGACCTCACTTCTACAATAAATCAAAAAATCAGCCGGGCGTGGTAGCACGCGCCTGTAGTTCCGGCTACTAGAAAGGTGAAGGCAGAAGGATCGCCGGAGCCCAGCAGGTCAAGGCAGCGGTGGCTGGGAGCGGCCACTGCAATCCAGTCTGGGCGACAGAGTGAGACTCCAATAAAAAAAAAAAAAAACAAACAGGCATGGTGGCGTGCACCTGTGGCTCCAGCTACTCAGAAGGCTGAGGCAGAAGGATCGCTGGCGCCCAGCAGGTCGAGGCTGCGGTGGCTGGGAGTGGCCACTGCACTCCAGTCTGGCGACAGAGTGAGACTCTGACTCAAGAAAAAGAAAAAAGAAAAGAGTGTGCTGACACGAAAAAAATCTGCCTCTTGCATTCAGTCATAAGAGAAGTTTTCTCAGTACAATCTTTTTTTCTTCTTCCTTTTATTATGGTAAAATATACATAGATTTTACCATTTTAACCATTTTTAAGCACACAGTTCTGTGGCATTTACTACATTCATATGTTGTTAAATAGCACCATGGCTTCCTAAACTTTTCCTCCACTTAGTGTTTGCGCTTACCATTTCACCACTTGCCTTTCTTTCCTGAGGTTTCATTATCACAGCAATTCCAAAGAAGGGATAGACCGGGGAAGAAGAAGCCAAAATATTCAAGGGAGAGTAGCTTAGAAAGTGGAGAGGAGGGTGTGTAGAAAAAAACTGAGGCTTGGAGACAAATGACAGAGGTGCCAAACACACGGAGACCAGCTGGGAGAACTCCCTTACTGCCTGCCTGCTGACATTCCTTTTTTCTCAACTTTTAGCTTTCACTAGCTAGAAAGGAATCAGCTCCTCAATGAAATCTTGCCCATCTAGTGATAGAGGTTCTCTCTGCTGAGCTGAGAGTTATGATATGAAAATGGTTCCACCGACCATAAAGTCTGTGTTCTTTCCATCATAACACATCATCTTTCTCTCTTTGCAGACAGAAACCGTGTAATTTAGGTGCCCAAACCCGCTGGAATTTTATCTGCTTGCAGTTTTTTGTTTTTGTTTTTTGAGTTGGAGTCTCACTCCGTCTCCCAAGCTGGAGTGCAGTAGCATGCTCACAGCCAACCCAAGCGATGACCCGCTGGGCTCCGGCGATCCTTCCGCCTCAGCATCCCAAGTCGCTGGAACTACAGGCGCGCGCTACCACACCTGGCTAATTTTTTGGTTTGTTGTAGAGACGAGGTCTTGCCAAGTTGCCCAGGCTGTTCTCGAACCCATGGGCTCAGGCAGTCTGCTCACTTTGGACTCCCAAAATGCTGGGATTACAGGCTTGAGCCACCGTGCCTGGTCTGCTTGCAGTTTTTAACTGTGCAGGATACTTCCTATGCGTCACATCTTCAATGTATTTTGCGGGCAGAGTGTCATTTGCTATTCTCTCTGATTATCTTATTAATAGTCACTGAGCTGTACAGGGTGGAAAGGACAGAAAACTCGGTATTTCTCAGTTATTTTCTAATTTTGTTTTTTTTGCTGGTAGACATCTCAGTGTTTACTGAACTCCTAATGTCCTAAATTTATTTGGTTGGATGTACATTTTTCTTTTTTAAATTTCAGGAAAATTGCAATTCTAACTCATCAGATATAAAACAATATAAAATAACGTGATCAAAATCAGTTTTGAAATAATTGGACAATAAGGCAAAAAGCAAACCCATTATGCAGTCTGTAATGTCAATTATCAAGTTTACCTGCAGAAACTTAAGGAAATGAGATAAATGATTTGGCTCATGTACTTAGATCACATGGAGCCATACTGTGTGTCTGTCTGAGTGTCATGTGAACATAGCAAGCTAAGCAAAAGTTAAAGGAAAGATTTGAGAAACAGTTAGAAACAACAGTTGCTTATAGTAATAATATCAAAATACCAAGTGTTGATTACAGTGTAAACCCCAAAATCAAAGGTTTATATATTTTAATTTGGTCTTCTACTTAGTAACTCCTAGGGAAAACTTGAAAATGATTAGTTCAAGCCGGGCTCGGTGGCTCAGCCGGTAATCCCACGCCTTTGGGAGGCTGAGGTGAGTGGATTGCCTGAGCCCGCGGGTTCGAGACCCGCCTGGGCAGCGAGACCTCATCTCTAGAATAAATCAAAAAATTAGCCGGTGTGATAGCGTGCGCCTGTAGTTCCAGCTACCTGGAAGGCTGAGGTGGAAGGATCGCCAGAGCCCAGCAGGTTGAGGCTGCGGTGGCCGGGAGCGGCCACTGCACTCCCGTCTGGGCGACAGAGCAAGACTCCAACTCAAAAAAAAAAAAAAGAAAGAAAATGATTAGTTCAAAATGCTGTAACAATTGTAACAGAGTGATAAAAAATGTAAGCTATCTAGTCAAAAAGACCTGGGCTTAAATTTTGGCTCTGCCACTGACTGTGTGTTGGACAAATTCCTTGATAGGGATACTAATAATGAAATAAACTCAGAGTCAGTAGTAAGTAAGATAATGCATATAAGGGGAGTTTAGAACAGTGCCTAGCAACTAGTAAGGACTTATTAAAATTAATGATGCCACTAATATTCCTTCATATTATTTTTTAGTTGTCTGACATGCAATGGTATTATCTTTCCCACTAAGTCATAAATTATATGACAGGGCAGTATTTTTTAATTTTATATTTCTTCTTGACTTATTATATAAGACATAGCAGACATTAACAAATATTTGCCACTCAAATCAGATTGCAATAGTGAATTCCAAATAGTTTTTCCAATTTTACTGGAAATTATATATATTTAAGATAAACAACTTACTTTATATATATGTACATGTATATATGTAGTGAAATGACCACCACAAGCTAGTTAACACATCCATCATCTCACATAGTTACCGTTTTTTTATGTGGGTGGTGAAAACACTTAAAGATCTACCCTCTTAGCAAACTTCAAGTACACAAGGTATAATGCTTCCATTGTGCAAGATGACTAAGTCCTAGATAGGTAATGTACAGCACAGTGACTCTAGTCAACAGTGTATACTTATCCAAATATTTCTTTTACATCCAGGAAGTATCATGCTTTTTGGAAAAAAAAATTAACCTAGCCTGTATCCTGCCCATGTTTCGATGTAGGAAGTCTTTAAACAAATGAATGAACAAATTATGCGTTGAGGATTTCTACAGATGTCAGAAGAGGAGAGTTGCTTTACTGTTTCTAACAAGATGAAGCAAAGACCTAGTAAAGGCATTAAAAGTAGCAACTGTGCTCTACTCAGGGAAGACCAACATGACTACTCTACATTTTTGAATAGCCGGAGTCATGCTTAGTTATCATTAGCTTGCTTTCTTCTATGGAAGGAGATGATAGACCATAACCAGAAAAGGAGGAAAGCCAGATTAAGTAAACTACAGATTACTTCAAGATTTTAGAACCAACGTAGGGATTAGTCATACTAGGTATGAGATTTGCCATAAATCTTCACCTTTGTGACAACATATCATGCTTTTAATTATTCTATATAAGAGGTCTAAAATTACTGATGAAGACTAGGAGACAAAGAACAGAGAGAATTTTAATGGTCATTTAATGTTTTTAAGAACAATCTAAATTTATACATGCCTTTTATTTTAAAAATAATATTTTAATACAGGAACTGTGTCAAACGTTGTCTACTTATTTGTATTTTGCTGAATTTAAAGTTGATTAATGGAGGCCAGGTGTGGTGGCTCAAGCCTATGATCCCAGCACTTTGTGAGGATGAGGCGAGAGGACTGCCTGAGTTCAAGGGTTCAAGACCAGCCTGGGCAACTTGGTGAGATCTCATCTCTACAATAAATTAAAAAATTAGCTGGGCATGGTGGCATGTGCCTGTAGTTCCAAATACTTGGAAGGCTGAGGCAGAAGGTTCACCTGAGTCCAGCAGGTTGAGACTGCGGTGGCCATGAGTGTACCACCGCACTCCAGCCTGAGCAACAGAGTGAGACTCTGACTTTAAAAAAAATTGATTAATGAGCTAGGCGAAATGGCGCACACCTGCAGTTCTAGCTTTTCAGATGGCTGAGGTAGGAGAATCACTTGAGCCCCCTCTAAAAAAACAAAACAACAAATGACTAATGACGGTTATAAATTTATACACACAGATACAATATGTGTATATAAAATCTTAGAAAGTAAAAACGAAGAGATAACTCCTTCTGGGCTCTGCGTTCCAATCCTGATACTAATTTCTGTAGGAATCTTACTTAGTCCTTGAGTTTGCTTTTATTACTTCCTCTCACCCTGCCTGCCTTCTTTCACGCCTGACACACATTTTAAAGAATGAAATGACCTCATTTCTTATTAGAGGGAAAAGTCAAACAATAAACTGTCATTGACTACTCTCTTTCTGCTAAGATTTTTTTAGTAGAATTATGGTAATATGATAATTCATATTATGTTCAAATGAAGATAAAGTTTAGAAAGCACGTTTCAAATTCATGATTTAAAAAAATAGTCTCCTTTTTGTAAATTACAAAGTTATCTAATATAATTGAGGCTCTCTACTGTATGAAATTACTACTGGATAAAAACGCCCTCTACTGGATAAAATTCATTTTTCTTTATAATTTCCTTATTTTTGTTTGGATGTAATGTCTAATGAGAGGAAGGTAATATCTGCCTATTTAAACAAATAATGAGGAAGATCTCAAAACTCAACAAAAGGCATACTGATAGTATGCTTTTAACTCTTGAGCATAGGACTCAATTTTACACAATATCCTTACCTTTCTTCTCTACCTTCTCTGCACAGCACTGAAGTATTTTCCTTTAAATAGCCTCAGAATTGCTAATACACTAATATAAGAGTACAAGAACAAAAACCTTTTAATCATCATACCTGTTAGCTACCTGACCTGGTCCCTGCCACTGGAGATGGAGCAAAGGAAAAAATGCAAATCAGGGCCGGGCACGGTGGCTCATGCCTATAATCCCAGCACTTGGGAGGCTGAGGTGAGAGGGTTGCCTGAGCCCACGAGTTCAAGACCAGCCTGGGCAACTTGGTGAGACCTCATCTCTACAATAAATCAAAAAATTAGCCAGGCATAGTGGTGCATGCTTGTAGTTTCAGCTACTTGGACAACTTAGGCAAAAGAATCACCTGAGCCCAGTAGATTGAGGCTGTGGGAGCCGTGAATGTGCCATTGCACTCCAGCCTGGGTGACAGAGTGAGACTCCAATTAAAAAAAAACCAAAAACAAACCGCAAATTATAAAAATTATAAAGCAATAGCCCTGCTTGTGAAGTGCACTTGACACAGAAATAACTACAAAAGTATGTCTGTGTGTGCACATGCACATGTGCTCTGAAGATACAACCTAGCACACAGATTTAAAAGTATATCAGCTGGGCGCAGTGGTTCATGTCTGTAATCCCAGCACTTTGGGAGGCGGAGGTGAGAGGACTGCCTAAGTCCTTGGGTTCGAGACCAGCCTGGCAAACATGGTGAGACCCTGTTCTACAATAAATTTATAAAAATTAGCTGGGCATGGTGGCCCATGCCTGTAGTTTCAGCTACTTGGAAGGCTAAAGTGGAAGATTCACCTGAGCCCAGCAGGTCAAGGATGCAGTGACCAAGATCATGCCACTGCACTCTAGCCTGGGTGACAGAGTAAGACTCTAACT
>NW_007097775.1:332710-354408 GCF_000164805.1 Carlito syrichta | reverse complement strand
AGCTGGGTGTGGTGGTTCATGCCTGTAATCCCAGCACTTTGGGAGGCAGAGGTGAGTGGATTGCTTGAGCTCACAGGTTCGAGACCAGCCTGGGCAACTTGGTGAGACCTCGTCTCTACAATAAATTTTAAAAATTAGCCAGGTGTGGTGGTGCACGCCTGTAGTTCCAGCTACTTGGAAGGCTGAGGCAGAAGGATTGCCTGAGCCCAGCAGGTCAAGGCTGTGGTGGCTGTGAGTGTGCCACTGCACTCCAGCCTGCGTGACAGAGTGAGACGCTCACTCAAAAAAAAAAAAAAAGTATATCAGCACACAATGAAGAATTATGTGAGTCTATGTGATGCTATTAATAGGTGGCTGGCTATAAAATAAATATACAAAAACTAATAGTTTACCAGAAGTAACCAGTTAGAAAATGTAAAGATAAAATTTCACGCACAATAGCATAAAAAGGTATAGTTTGAGGAAAGCTACAAAACCTTACTAAGGGAGAGTACAAGAATTCTGAACAAATGGAAAGATCATTACTTCTGGACAGGAAGATAACATTTAAGAGTGTCAAACACTCTCTAATTAAAATGTAAATTTAACATATTTTCAATAAAAATCTACAAAAGGTTTTTTTTAACAGAAAAAAATAAAGTCATTACGAAGAATAAATGCAAAGGAGTAGCCAATAAAAATTTTAAGAGGGTATCAGATTAGTTTTACTTTGATTTAGAGAATAAAGAGTATATGACCAGGCTCGGTGGCTCAGTCTGTAATCCCGGGCTTTGGGAGGCTGAGGTGAGTGGATTGCCTGAGCCCGTGGGTTCGAGACCCGCGTGGGCAACTTGGCGAGACCTCATCTCTACAATAAATCAAAAATTAGCCGGGCGTGGTAGCGCGCGCCTGTAATTCCGGCTACTTGGAAGGCTGAGGCGGAAGGATCGGCGGAGCCCAACAGGTTGAGGCTGTGGTGGCTGGGAGTGGCCACCGCACTCCAGTCCGGGCGACGGAGTGAGACTCCAACTCAAAAAAAAAAAAAAAAGTTAAATATAAATTGGGTAGATTAGCATTCCTCAAAATAACATAATAGGCCCAGGTGTGGTGGTTCATGCCTATAATTCAGTACACTTTGGGAAGCTGAGGTAGGAAGAATGATTGAGGCCAGGCGTTTGAGACCAACCTGGGCAACACAGCAAAACCCTGTTTCTACAAAACATTAAAAAAAATTAACTAGGTATGGTGGCTCATGCTTGTAGTTCCAGTTGTGTGGGAGGCTGCGGCAGGAGGATCACATCAGTCAAGGATTTGGAGGCTGAAGTAAGCTATGATAGCACCACTGCACTCCAGCCTGGGAAGTGAGACCCAGCCTCAAAAAGAAAAGAAAAAGAAAAAGAAAAATGAATAAGATAATAATGTTTATTTTTCCTGTTTACCTTAACTTAAAATATAACACATACATTCTTACTAGACTTAAAAAACAATATACCAAAAACTGCTGAATTTGGACACTTTAAATGGGTATGGTATATGTATTATATCTCTAGAGAGCTATTAAGATGCCATTTCCTGTTCTACTGCAATGGTTTAACTGATCTAGCCAAATAAATAATGGCGCTTTCAGTATCTTCCTTTAATGGTCTTTTTCTTTTTATTTATTTTCTAAATTTTAGATTCAGGGGTATACATGCAAGTTTGTGTCATAGACATATTGTACTGGTGGGAATTGGGCCTAAGATGGCCCATTTCCCAGATGCTGAACACTGTATTCCATAGGTAATTTCTGAACCCTAACACCCCTTCCCACCTCCCCTCTTTTTGGTGTCCCCAGTGTCTATTGTTTCCATCTTTGTGACCATTTTGCTCCCATATATGAGTGAGAACATGTGGCAATTGGCTTTCTGTTTCTGAGTCAATTAGGATAATGGTCCCTTAATATATAGTTTCCTGGATTAAAAACACATACTGTATTTTCCAGACTCATAGTGTATCATGCATTTCATACCATTCATATCAGGATCTGCTTTTGTGTAATTATGCTGGAAACTCCAGCTGTATTCAGGTTTCCTGTAAGTTGGACTTACAGATCAGTGCAAATGTATTTTCTTTGATGATGAAAACATTTCAGTTACTTACCAAATTTTCTCTTTCAATCCTCTGTTGTTCCCTCTGTCTGTTGAGAGCACTGTGATATAACTTAGGGGGATGACCAGCTGATCTAGGAATTATACTTTTGTTTCCTGGTTTTTCAGCCTGTCTTGACAGTTCTTTCAAAAGCCTCTGATTTTCCCGATCAATCTGTCTCACTTCTTCTCTTGAGAAAGAGTAGTTTTTTTTAGCTGCTACCGAAGGCTGATCAAAATGATGTTTTTGTGGTCCCTTTTTATCTAATTGCAGAAAAGCTACAGAAGTGAACAAAAAAAAAAAAGAAAGAAAAGAAAAAGAAAAATGGCTAAACAAAGTAGGTATGATGGAAAAGGCTTTTTCCCTTAAAAATACAAATATATTTATTCATGAAAAGGCATATGTGAAATAATGCTAACAACATTCACATTATAACTGTATAGGAAAAAAATTGGAGGTGGCTTAGTGTTTTATGCCCACTGGGTTCTTTGGGAATAAAAGCTACACACAAAACAAAAAAACTAAAAATAACTTAAGAAATGTATATGGTACTGGCTCTTAGACAGTTATAGTTTATGGGAAGAACCTTTTGTTATTTATGTCTATTTTATGTTTCACTGTGGCAGTTTAATAGTTGGGGAGGGTGGAAACCTTTGGGTTTTTGTTAGTTGTAGGGCATACTTCAAAACAAATGTCCTCAGCAATGACTGAGAGAAACAATGGCAAAAACGAACTCAGGATATTCTCAAACTATCAACTTAGCCTGAAAACACACAATAAAAGATTTATAGATTTTAACATCATCATTAAAACAAATATCTTCTACTGTAAAGGTCAATTTGTTCCTAATTAAATATAAAGATGTTTTTAAAACAATAAAATATTTTGCATGCTATAATTATCAAATGAAATTTTTATCAACATGCTTAATCCTTAAATTTCCATTTTACAACAATATTCAGTAAGCACAATTACTGCTAAATACCTATAAAAAGCTTCTAAAAGTTAATAAGCTTGCTGAATGTTTCAGATTAAGTATGTACTAAAAAGGAATACATTCTATCAGCTTGACAGTCATATTTAATTTGTTTTTTTAAGTAAATATTTTTATTAAAGTAAATATTTTTAAGGTAATCATTATTTGTTTTTTACTTGAAACAAATATAGATTTTTTTGAGTCAGAGTCTCTGTTGCCCAGGCAGGAGTGCAGTGGCACGCTCACAGCTACTGCAGTCTCAACCTGGTGTGCTCAGTTGATCTTTCTGACTCAGCCTTCCAAGCAGCTGGAACTCTAGATGCACACCACACCTGGCTAAATTTTTTTATTTATTGTAGAGAAGAAGTCTCATCATGTTGCCCAGGCTGGACTCAAACCCCTGGGCAGAGGCAATCCTCTTGCCTCGACCTCCCAAAGTGCTAGGATAACAGATGTGAGTCATTGAGCCTGACCTTTAACTGGTGATATTTATGTTCATTCTTTTTACATGTTTAGCATTTTATGTTGTTAAAAGTACAGTACTGTAAAGAGAAGAGGCATTTTTAACTTCCATTTAAAAATGAGTATGGGCTGGGTGTGATGGCTCACACCTGTAATCCCAGCACTTTGGGAGACCAAGGCAGGAGGATCACTTGAGCCCGGGAGTTTGATACCAGCCTAGGCAACATAGTGAGACCTCACCTCTACAGAAAAATCCAAAAAATCAGCCAGGCAGGGTGGTACGCTCCTGTAGTCCCAGCAGCTCAGAAGAATGAAGCAAAAGGATTGCCTAAGCCCCGTAGCTAAAGGCTATGGTAAGGTGTGACCACACTCCAGTCAGGATGACAGAATGATACTCTGACTCAAAAAAAATGAGTACGGTGCATAAAAGTCATATCACTTGGGAAAGGTCACAAAAACAGTTAGATTCACTTCCTTTATTTAAGCCAAAGACGCAAAGATTACTGAAATTAAAAAAAAAAAAAAAAAAGATTAACAGTAGCCTTCTTGGTCAGAAAAAGGAGGAAAGTGTTGGTTGTAATTTGCTGAAAACTATACCAACTTAATGACAAAACCTGAATGAGAACACAGAAAGACATGGAGGCATAATACATATTAAGTTATCTTGTCCACAAGAAATACCCATTTTGAAGAATTTAATGTTTTCTAGATTTAGTTATATATGAAAACCTTTAAGATTAAATTCTAAAGGGAATTAAAAGTAAGCTATTTTCCCCTAATGATCTTTTAAAAAAAGTTTTTACAAGTAAAACAAAGCAACAGCAAAGAAAAAAAAAGAAAAAAGAAGTGATATCTAACTTATTTTTTAAAAATTAACATCCTGGGGCTGGTGGCTTAGCCTGAAATCCCAGCACTTTGGGAGGCCGAGGCGAGTGGATTGCCTGAGCCCATGGGTTTGAGACCAGCCCAGGCAACTTGGTGAGACCTCGTCTCTACAATAAATAAAAAACTAGCCGGGCGTGGTATCACATGCTTACAGTTCTGGCTACTTGGAAGGCTGAGAGGCAGAAGGATTGCTGGAGCCCTGCAGGTCGATGCTGGGGTGGCCATGAGCATGCCACTACACACCAGCCTGGTCAATGGAGTGACTCCAACTCAAACAAACAAACCAACCAAAAAATTAGCATCCTAGATCTGCCTGCTGAAAAAAGTATATATGGAGGGCTTCCATACTGATAGCAGGCATTACTATTACATTTTCATAAAGTGGCTGTATGCTTTAACAAATACTTTAATATAATGCTATATGCTTTATACTTTTAATATGCAGCAACCTCAAATATATGATTCACCATTTTTCCAACTGCGATCTAAAAGTTTTAACCTGAACAAATTTTCAGGGATACAGACATTTACACAAATATATACATATTTAAACCGACATATTTAGAAATACTACCTTTCTCTAGTTTTCTTTTCTTTTCTTTTCTTTTTGAGTTGGAGTCTCACTCTGTTGCCCAGACTGGAGTGATTTTATTTATTTATTTTTGGTAGAGACATGGTCTCACTATTTTGCCTAGGCTCATCTTGAACTTCTGGGCTCCAGTAATCCTCCTACCTTGGCCACCCAAAGTGCTGGGGTTACAGGCATTAGTCACCACACCAGGCCTCCAATTTTCTTCTCTCTCTCTCTCTCTTTTTTTTTTAAGATTAGCAAATAAAGTTTATTTAGAAAGTAAATTAAAGACAGAGAGAGAAAGAGGAGATTCACCTCCCCAAGGTAGGGGAGGGGACCAAAGCCAGGAAACATGAACTGGCCACAGCTCAAAGAGCACATGGCCACACCATAGTTTACCAAGACAATGGCTGCAATGGCCCTCTAATTTTCTTTAATGAAACAATTTTGTTCAAGGTCTACACATATATCTTAATATCAGTGTCCATCATCACTAGTGACATTTCCTGAGTCTCCTAACATTATTTACTAGAGTATCAGCTTTACTTTCATCTAAGTTATATATAAAAATAGCTTTTTAAAATACATGTCTGATGTTATCCCTGGAAATTTTATCCCAAATCACTTTGAGTCTGCATTTGCATAATATAGTTCTTTTAAAAAATTCATCCAGCTGGCATACTTATGATCCCTCCCTATAAAAAAAAAAACCCAACAGTATTTGCTTTTTAAAGTGATTTTTTAAAAATCCAACACTACCGAACATGGTGGCTCATGCCTGTAATCCCAGCACTTCGGGAGATGAGGGCAAGAGGACTGCCTGAGCCCAGGGGTTCAAGACCAGCCTAGGCAATTTGGCGAGACCTCATCTCCACAATAAATCAAAAAATTAGCCAGGCGTGGTGGTGCACGCCTGTGGTTCCAACGACTTGGAAAGCGGAGACAGAAGGATTCCCTGAGCCCATCAGGTGGACGCTGCAATAACCGTGAGCATGTTACTGCACTCCACCATGGGTGAGTGACTCTTGACTCAAAAAAAAAAAAAAAAAAAGAAAATTTAACACTTGTAACGGAGAGGTTGTAATTCAAGTAATAATAACTAAATTTACTAAATTTCTTTGCCTTCTTTATTAAAAGCTTATCAGATGAGAAAGTCTTTGACATTCTTCTTGTTCCCTTTCTTTGAATCTGGACAGACTTGTGTCTGCTTTGACCAATAGGGTGCAAAGTGATGTAACTCTTAAGGCTATGGAACAAAAGAAATGCAGCACACCAACCCCATTTGTTGGAATACTTGGAGTCCTGAGCTACCGTATATGTCTGATCACCCTGAGGCTGCCAGAATGGAAGCAAATCAAAACACATAAAGAGGCCATGTGTTTAGTCTGAGTCAGCCCAGGTTTCTGCTTTATACAACTGAGTTTCGGGGTGATGTTAAAAAAGCAATGGTAACTAACACAGAATTTGATACCAGGAAGTGAGTGCTACTGTAACAAGCCTAAAATAGATGGACTAGATTTGATACCGGGTGTCGAGTAGAAGTAAAAGGGCTTGGAGAAGATTGTTGCTGAAGTCTGAGAGGATAAAGTGGCAGAATGATTAGCAACACTGCAGTGACAAGGAAAATGAAAACGAATACCTACTGCATTAGTGGATTTGGTCTAATGGATATCCAAGCAGAATGAATGTTTAAAGTACCAATCATTTATTTTATCCACAAAAAGATAGGACAAAGAGACATGAGCTAAAAACAAACGAAACAGGTCAGTTTTCAAGCAAAATTTAGAATATTAATGAGCCGAGACTTACGGTATTAAAAAAATAAAACTGCTGCTCATCCCTAGTCTCTCCAAGCAGAAGAATCTCAAAGTACTCAAAGGGCTGTAACTGAGAAATCACATCTAAGGAATCTCTGGACCTGACTTAGATCCTGGATGTCAGTCTTTGGAAAGAAGAAATGTATTTTTGCATATGGGGAGAACGCAAACAAATGTGTGGTCAGGAGTTGGACTGAAGAGATTTTAGGATGCTATGTGACTTCCGAGGTTAGGTCATAAAAGGAATGAGGTTTCTGCCTTCTTAGAACATGTGGGCTTGGAGCCCCAAGCCACCACGTAAGGAGTCCAACTATCCAGAGACTGCCACACGTGAGAAGCCCATGTGGACCAGTCGTGGTCTTTAGGTCTCCCCAAGCCCAGGCAGCTATCCTGTGAAGCGCTCGGGTGATTACAGTGCTGGCTGTCAAGTCAGCCATACCTTTGAGTGTCTCTACCCTCTGTGTGTTTTGGTAATTTGTTATGCAGCAATAGTAACTGATTATTTCATCACTTTTTTTTTCTTGAGTCGGGGTCTCACTCTGTCACCCAGGCTGGAGTGCAGCAGCAAGCTCACAGCCACCACAGCCTCAACCTGCTGGGCTCAGGCGATCCTTCTACCTCAGCCTTCCAAGTAGCTGGAACTACAGGCACACACCACCACGCTGGTTAATTTTTTGAGTTATAGTGTCACAAGGTCTCACCAACCTGCTCAGGCTGGTCTTGAACCCCTTGACTCAGGCAATTCTCTCACCTTGGCCTCCCAAAGTGCCGGGATTACAGGCGTGAGCCACCATGCCCAACGGATTTCACCACTTTTTAAAAAAACACTATGTGACAGACAAAATTACCTGAGGGCCAAGTTCATGGTTTTGGGTTTTTTTGGTTTAATTGACTATCAATCTTCCATGGTGACTCTGGTGTCATCAACTGTATCATCCAGTTCTTCGCTTTTTTTTTTTTAACAGAGACCAGGAGAAATAGCTTTATTTGGATTGAGAGTTGGAAGGTAGGTCCTGAGAGAGCATACTGAGCTAAGGAGTAGAGATAAGACTCCAAAACAGCAACAGAGCTCATCAACCAAATGGACAATGGACTCTATCTCCTAGCAACCTTGCAGGTAGCACAATCAAGAAAAGGCCTGCTGGGAGATTATTTGTCACTAAATCACCCAAGGGTGCCAACATTACAAAAAAGGTACAGGTTTTTCTTTATAATTAAGTTTGCAGAAAACCCCCAACCACAAGTATTATAAAAGGAAATTTTTTAAATCACATTTTACAGACCTTAAGCTTGCCTTCACATTTAGCTCAAAAGGCCTCACCATCTTCAGAAAACAGTTCTCCTGCTAAACTCATTGGCTATGAAATCTATCCAAGCAGCAAGATGGACTTGCTACCCATGGCCGTCCTCCTCCCGTTTTCCCTAGCCCGTCAGGGCTGAACTGCAGAGGGAGGTCCAGGTAGGGGTGGGGGTGGGAAGACATGAGGGCTGATTTCCCCCAGTACAACATGGCATTCCGAAGCTTGAGGGAGAGCAGAGCCGGTGAGACTGGAGGGAAGGGTCCTGGCCCTGTGTTCAGCCAGTCACTGCGGGAGGAGGGATGCTTGCTGTGCTTGCTATGAGCTTTCTTCATTTTCTTCCCTACCTTCTTCTCCATCGCCATTACCGGTGCTCACAGGCCAGGAGCCACAGGGTTCCCAGGAGGCATGCCAGGGGCAGGTTGTGGGTATGGAGGAGGACAGGGACCTGAAGGCTGGCATCCTGAATACCCTGGCTGTGGCACAGGGTGAGGGGTCCAGCCGGGGGGAAAGCTGGATTCCCTCAGGGAGGTGCTGGGGGACAAGGAAAGTGGCTGGGAGGAAAGGCCAGATTGACGGGTGGTGCATGGCCAGGACTGGAGCCCCCAGGGTAGCTGAGCAAGCAATCCTCCTCCTCTTCCAGCAGCGACTTTGGCTGAAGACAGGGCCTGGACCCTTCCCTCAAGTCCCACCAGTTCTGCTCTCCCACTCGCACTGTGCAGCAGTGTGAATGCAGCTTTCCTTCTACATGTAGCTGTCTTTGCGCTGCATGTTCTTCAACAGTATTTCAACTGAATTATAGTGGGGGAAAGTGTTCAAGAATTTGGGGTAGCATTATTTTTCTCACTTAAAATTTGAAAATATATAGTCTCTCTATACCCGACTAAGCATCAGAAATGGATTAGATAAGAAGAGTAAGGGATGCCTGTATTTATTTATTTATTTTTTCGAGTCAGAGTCTCATTCAGTTGCCCAGGCTGGAGTGCAGTGATATGCTCATGGCCACTGCAGCCTTGACCGCAAGACGATCCTTCTGCCTTAGCAGATCCTTCCGCCTCAGTCTTCCAAATAGCTGGAATTACAAGCAGGTGCCACCACACCTGGCTAATTTTTCTTTATTACAGAGATGAGGTCTTGCCAAGTTGCCCAGGCTGATTTCTTACCCCTAGACTCTGGCCATTCTCTTGCCTCTGCCACCCAAAGTGTTAGGATTACAGGTGTGAGCCACCTCACCTGGCTGTATTTACTGTCAGTGGAACCAAATAGTTTAGTGTTTTGATATTCAGACTATGGTCCTTGGATCAGCAAGACTGTTATCACCAATAGGAGCTGATTAGAAATGTAGATGGGCCATTGCCTTACTAGACTCTGGTGTGGCCACGTGCTCCTTGAGCTCTGGCTGTCACCATGTGTCCTAGTTTGGGCCCCTTTCCCTAGCTTGAGGAGGTGAATCTCCTTTTTTTCTCTTTTCTCTAATTTACTTTTTAAATAAACTATATTTTCTAAACCAAAAAAAGGAAGAAAGAAATGTAGATATATGGGCTTTTAATTTAATTTTACTGAACCAGAATCTGCATTTAAAAGTATCCCTGGGTGACTTATGTGCATAGTAAAGTTTGAGAAACTCAGATGGTCAAATTTAGTTGCCCAATTAGCATACATTCTTTCCTGCTCCTTAACAGGTGCGGGGTTGTTGCTTTTTGTTGTTGGTTTCTTTTTTTTTTTTTTGAGTTGGAGTGTTACTCTGTCGCCCAGGCAGGAGTGCAGTGGCACGTTCATGGCTACTGCAACCTTCACCTGCTGGGCTCATGTGATCCTCCTGCTTCAGCCTTCCAAGTAGCTATAGGCATGTGCCACCACGCCCGGTTTACTTTTTGATTTACTGTAGAGACAAGGTCTCACCAAGTTATCCAGGTTGGTCTTGGACCCCTAGGCTCAGCCCACCCTCTTACCTCAGCCTCCCAAAGTGCTGATATTACAGGCATGAGCCACCGCACCCGGCCCAGAGTGAGTCTTACTGGCCCAGAATAATTCCATTTTCCTTGCCAATGACTAGTTCAGGAATAGGAGCTTAAGCCAATTCCCGGCAATGAGATATAAGTGGAAGTCAACCAGGTGTGCTTCTTTAAAAGTTTCCTCTGCCGGGCTTGGTGGCTCAGCCTGTAATCCCGTGCCTTTGGGAGGTTTAGGTGAGTGGATTGCCTGAGCCCACGGGTTCGAGACCCGCCTGGGCAGGCAGGACCTCATCTCTACAATAAAATAAAAAAATCAGCCGGGCGTGGTAGCGCGTGCCTGTAATTCCGGCTACTCGGAAGGCTGAGGCGGAAGGATCGCCGGAGCCCAGCAGGTTGAGGCTGCGGTGGCCGGGAGCGGCCACTGCACTCCAGTCTGGGCGACAGAGAGAGAGTCCAATTCAAAAGAAAAAAAAGTTTGCTCCATTCCAAGAGAGTCAAAGGAAGAGACAGTGTCTCCCTGGACATGGTCATAGCTGAATGTAAACACTGAAAAGTGCTTCAGACAACTCCTCGCAGCCTAAGAATGAAGCCAACACCAGAGCTAGAGGAACAGAGTGGTAGAATCTGTAAGTCCCTGGTGACATTTTTGAGCCACTGTATCAAAGAGCCCTGAAGCCTGATCTATCTTTGGGCTACCTGTTAAGTGAGAAACAGGGTATCATCAGGAATTTGTTTCCTGCATTCAAAATCATCCTGATCAATGACCCTAAACAAAAAGCCCAGAAATGAGACTCTTTTCTATGAGATGGATTTTTATTTTTATTTTTCATTGTTTTGAGTCGGAGTCTCACTCTGTGCCCAGGCTGGAGTGCAGTGGCACGCTCCCAGCTTCTGCAGCCCTGACCTACTAGGCTCAGGTGATCCTTCTGCCACAGCCTTCCAAGTAGCTGAAACTACAGGCATGTGCCACCATGTCCAGATAATTTTTTAATTTATTGTAGAGATGCGGTCTCACCAAGTTGCCCAGGCTGGTCTTGAAACTGTGGGCTCAGGCAATCCTCTCACCTCGGCCTTCCAAAGTGCTGGGATCATAGCGTGAGCCACCACGCCCAGCCTGGAGATGTTTTTTTTTAAACTGGACAATTTCCAGAGTCTAGTGTTTTTCTTTGAAAAATAAGTTTTTTTACTGGCTGAGATTATACTTGCCTTGGTCAATCTTCTTTCTCACTCTCATTCCTAGGATACAGTGGGGCTTCTAAATTTGTGGAATCAAGTAGTACTTATACAATTTAAAAATGGAACAATAAACCTTTAAAATGAAAATTACAATTTAGTCAAACAAGCCCATATTTTAAAACTAAAACCTACAAGGCAAATTATACAATTTTTGTTTTCTGTAACATTTTTCTTTTCAATATTCATTTTCAACCTAATTTTTTTCTTTTTTTTGAGTCTTACTCTGTCACTCAGGCTGGAGTGCAGTGGCATGCTCACAATACCACAGCCTCGACCTGCTGGCTCAGGTGATCCTTCCGCTTCAGTTTTCCAAGTACCTGGAACTAGAGGCACACACCACCATGCCCAGCTAATTTTTTGATTTATTGTAGAGACGAGGTCTTGCTATATTGCTAAGGCTAGTCTCAAACTCCTGAGCTCAGGTAATTCTCTCACTTCCATCTCCCAAAGTGCTGGGATTACAGGTGTGAGCCACTGTGTCCAGCTTAACCTAATTTTTATGAGATAATTTTATTTAAAAAAGTTTATAATACCAAATGTTTGACTACTACTTTAAAACACATACAAATCACAGCAAAAATTATTAAGGAAGAATAATGCAGTAGTAGAAATTTGACACACAAGATAAAAGACAAATATAACAAGATACATATTGCACAGTATTACTGAGCAATCTACATTATCTCATCAGATGATTTAATTTCAACCACAGTCCAATTTTTTCATTACAAATACAATTTTAAAAAACAATCCTGAGATCAAGCATGGTGGCTTACACTTGTAATCACAGTACTTTGGGAGACTGAAGCAAGACTGCTTGAGCCCAGGAGTATAAGACGAACCTGGGCAATACAGAAGGATCCTACTTCTACAAAAAAGATTTAAAAAAGAAAAATTAGCTGGGCATGGTGGTGTATGCCTGTACTCTCAGCTACTCAGAAGGCTGGGGCAAAAAAATTACCTGTCCCCAAGAGGTTGAGACTATGGAGAGTCACGATCATGCCACTGCCCTCCAGCCTAGAAAACAGAGATTCCCAACTCAAAATAAAATAAAATATATAAAAATAAAAAATATACAAATATAAATAAATGTCCTGTCATTTCAAGGAAACCAGCTGACACCATTTGTTGCCAATAATACAATTTGAGTTTGTGTTTTTTTGAGTCAGTCTCACTCTGTCACCCAGGCTGGAGTGCAGTGGTGCGATCACAGCTCACCATAGCTTTGCACTCCTGGGCTCAAACAATACTTCTGCCTCAGCCTCCTGCGTAGTTGGGACTATAGGTGCACGCCACCAAGCCTCAGCTAATTTTTAAATTTTTTTGTGTTGATGAGGTCTCACTATGTTGCCCATCCTAGTCTCAAACACCTTGAGTCAAAGGACTCAAACAATCCTCTCGCCTTGGCCTCCCAATGTGCTGGGATTACAGGAATGGGCCACCATGTCTGGAACAACTTGAGATTTTTTAGCAAGAATTAGTAGTTTTGGTAAATTGGCTACTGTAAGCTTGACAGCTTCCCAAGAGCTTTCCGATGAGATCGGTAATAATATTAACAACTATAATATGTATAGCATATAATGAAAAATGCCAACATCTGTAAGCTCAGTGAAACAATATTTTCCAAATAACCAATATGTCATGTTACAAAACCAAGATACATCCAAAACGTAGGAAAGATCAATACATTTTAATATAATAGACCATGAAATAAACTATGAAGAGTTCAGTGAGATCAATTTCAGACTTCACATTGCAACTAACATTTAAGAAACTACTTGTGGTATCAAAGAAAAATATCCGCAATTAACTGAAAAGGTTATTAAAATTTTCCTCCATTTTAAAAAGCTTTTATTTTTTTAAAAACATTATTTTCTTTTTTTCTTACTCCTCCATTTTTAAATTACATTTTCTGTGTGTCAGATTTTCTGTATATATGTCAGTCAACACAATATACCATAAAAGACTGCATGCAAAAGCTGATTTGAAAGTCCAGCTATCTTTTTAAAGCAGACATTAGAGATAAGCAAAATTACTATTTTTTTGAAATATAGCTGTTTCATGATACACATTACTTATGTTATATAGAAACTATACAATGGGTATAATTATTACTACTATTACATGAATTAATAAATATTTTTAAATTTCTGATTTGATTTATAATATTTAAAATATTTATAGACATAAACTATAATCTACATAAACAAAAGCTCTTTGGGGTGCTCAATAATTTTTATGAATGTTAAAGGGTCCTAGGACCAGAAGTTTGAAAACCGTTGCATGAGAGCACTGAGGTGCATTGCTTCTAGAAGAACTGAAGCAGATGTGGTTTTCTGATCCATCATCTTGATGATTCACACAGCCTGTTTAACTAATGAACACACAGACTCAGAAGTGGCCATGGTAGTTAGAAGAAAAAAGGGGAAATTGTTATACCAGAATGCTTAATAAAAAAATAAGAGATGTTACCTAGAGAAGAATATTAATCAAATGTTCTAAGAACTGTAATACAGAAGCAGGCACAGACTTATTCTATAAATTTCAGATTGCAAGTCTAACATTAATGGGCAGTTACTGCAAAATAAAATGTCTGTGAAACACATGAAATGCATTTCCTAACCAGCAGAGCTGCTGTGTAGCAGCAGAGGAAGCTTCCTAACAGTCCCCTCAGCTGCCAAGTATTGTCAAGCATGTGCTAACACTTGCTGTATTTGGAGATTCCAGAAAGAAACAAGATTCTGCCCTCACGTTGCTTACATTCCAATGGGAGATACAAGCAAACAAAATCCACTAGTTCTAGGGTCTGAGACGTAGTCTCATGGGAGGAAACAGGCTTTTGTGACAGGCAGGTGTGGGGACTGTAAAGCTACCTTAGACAGGAGGTTCAGAAAGCTCTCTCTGAAGAGGCGATATGTAAGTCGAGACCTGAGAAACAGGTAGACGCAGCCTATGCAAAGAAAAAGGGCAACAGCAAGTGCAAATGTCCCATACATGAGAAGAACTTGGATTATTCTGAAAGCAATATTATAAAAAATTTATTTAAAAAAAAGTATCACTGGAGCATGGTGATATGACATATAATTGGAGAGGTAGGCAATATAATGTAGAGCAATGGTTCTCATCAATCTTTTTTTTTTTTGAGTTGGAGTCTCACTCTGTCGCCCAGACTGGAGTGCAGTGGCCGCTCCCGGTCACCGCAGCCTCGACCTGCTGGGCTCCAGCGATCCTTCTGCCTCAGCCTTACAAGCAGCTGGAACTACAGGCGCGCGCTACCACGCCCGGCTAATTTTTTGATTCATTGTAGAGATGAGGTCTCGCCAAGTTGCCCAGGCAGGTCTCGAACCCACGGGATGAGGCAATCCACTCACCTAGGCCTCCCAAAGCGCTGGGATTACAGGCTGAGCCACCAAGCCCGGCCTCTCATCAATCTTAACAGCATATTAGATCAATTTCATCAGAATCCCTGCAGGCAGAGCCTATGCATTAGCATTTTTTTTGAGTAAAATTCTTGTCTAGTCTCATTCTGTCACCTAGACTAGAGTGCAGTGGCATGCTCACAGCCACAGCAGCCTCAGGTGATCCAAGGAGTTGGAATCACAGGTGTGTATGACCACACCTAAGTGTTTGTTTTAATAGTTCTCTAGGTGATGCTAATGTACTGCCTTAGTTGAGAATCACTGACTCTATAATAAGGAATGGCTGGGTGTGGTAGCTCATGCCTATAATCCCAGCACTTTGGGAGGCTGCAGCAGGAGGTTCACTTGAGCCCAGGAGTTTGAGACCAGCCAGACAACAAAGGGAGACCTTATATTTACAAAAATAAAAATAAATAAATAAGCCAGGCACAATGGTGTGTGCCTGTAGCCCCAGCTACTTAGGAGGCTGAGGCAGGAGGATCACTTGAGCTCAGGAGGCTGCATGAGCTACATGTTTGTGCCACTGAACTCCAGCTTGGGCAACAGAGGTGGAGTCTGGGCTATGTTGCGCAGGCTGAACTTCAACTCCTGGACTCAAGTGATCCTCTCACCTCAGCCTCCCAAGTAGCTCGGACTATAGGCACAAGCCAGCATGCCCAGCTTCAGATATTAGAATAAGTCACAGAAGAGTTAAGAAGGAAAGCAGGACTGATTTATGTTTCTTTTTAAAAAAATACTGTTATAATAGATCACTCTAGTTCTTTTGGGAAGAAGCAGAGAGCAGGAATAGAAAACTTCTTAGCCCTGAAAGTTTTAAGACATTGAATGAACATTTATCAAAAAATATATATGAGTTAGAGACTTAGCCACTAGGTGGTGATGGCCAATACCAAGAGTATGATTTTTCAGAGACACTATCCGATCACTAGGTACAATCAGAGTAAAAGGAAAAGAAAACATAAAAAAGAGGGAATATTTACAAGTGAGAACTATTCCTAAATACACTTTCTCAATTTTACCATACAAGTTATCTGACTAAAGTATTTATTTATGCTCTCACATTGCTACAAGTAAATTATGTACCTAAAGACTTATTCTTTAACTTTTCAAATAAATGAAGACAAAGAATCCTATTTACAACTTAAAAATTTTGTCCTCAGCTGACCTAAAACCCATCCTGCAAACTCAATATTTTTATAGTTATGCAATCTAGTACAAAGATAATGTTTAAAGTTGCTTTTACTTCACCTGGAAAATTCTGTTCCTTTCAAGCTAAATATGAATAATAATAAATTGATACAAAATTAAAGCAATAAAGATTATTCTGCCGGGCTCGGTGGCTCAGCCTGTCATCCCGCACCTCTGGGAGGCTGAGGTGAGTGGATTGCCTGAGTCCGCGGGTTCGAGACCCGCCTGGGCAACTTGGCGAGACCTCATCACTACAATAAATAAAAAAAATTAGCCAGGCGCATCTGTAGTTCCAGCTACATGGAAGGCTGAGGCGGCAGGATTGCCGGAGCCCAGCAGGTCGAGGCTGCAGTGGCCGGGAGCGGCCACTGCACTCCAGTCTGGGCGACAGAGTGAGACTCCAACTCAAAAAACAAAACAAACAAACAAAAAACATTATTCTAATTCAAAAATGCCTCATAAGGTTGGGCATGGTGGCTTACACCTATAATCTCAACATGTTGGGAGGCCAAGGTGGGAGGACTGCTTGAGCCCAGGAATGCAAGACCAGTATGGGCAACATGGCAAGACCACGTCTCTACAATAAATCAAAAAATTAGCTGGGAGTGGTGCTGTGTGCCTGTAGCTCCAAGTACTAGAGAGGCTGAGGCAGGAATCTTGCTTGAGCCCAAGAGTTTGAGGCTGCAGTGAGTGATTGTGTCACTGCAATCCAGCCTGGGTGACAGACTGAAATTCTGACTCAAAAAAAAAAAAAAGGGAGAAGGGAGAAGAAGGAGGAGGAGAAGAAGAAGAAAGCCCTCATTTTTTTTTTTGAGTTGGAGTCTTACTCTGTTGCCCAGACGTTCCTGGCCACTGCAGCCTCGTCCTGCCGGACTCCGGTGAACCTTCAGCCTCAGCCTTCCGAGTAGCCGGAATTACAGGCATGCGCTACCACGCCCGGCTGATTTTCTGATTTATTGTAGAGATGAGGTCTCGCTGCCCAGGCGAGTCTCGAACCCGTGGGCTCAGGCAATCCACTCACCTCAGCCGCCCAAAGGCGCGGGATGACAGGCTGAGCCACCGAGCCCGGCTTTGCCCTCATATTTTAAAGCAACTGAAACTTTATGTTATTACATCAATTTGGTAATTATTTTTAAATAATGCTCTTTAGCCTTTAGCATAAAGTCTGAATACTCCCTCACAGTTTATTCTGAGTTCTTCTTTCATTCTTGCCAGTATTCTCACACGTTCCCTGTAGGAAGACAACAGGTCAGGCTATCTTAATCTTAGTTCTGTTGCCTTCTCAAAAAAGAAACTGAAATACTCTGCCTCTCATCAGAAGTGGGAAAACATCTGGATCCACTTCTCTTATTTATCTTAATCATCTGTTTCCTTTAGGCATTTTGAGCTTAGAAGGCACTAAAATAAAATGAGTGTGAAGTTTCTAGTCCTAGTTGGCTGGCTTTACAGTATATATCTTAACTGATAATACAAATGATGTTCCAAGTATTTTTGTGGTAATATGGAACATTTGGTAAAGCTATCATATTCTCAATAACCCCAAACAATAAAAGGTATCTACTAGAAAAGTCGATGCAAATTTGTAGGATTTAATATTTAAGCTATTGAGTAAACTTTTAAATGTAATATATAAGTTTTTATAAGAAAAGAAAATTACCTTTCAAAAGATGATTCAGGTCCATTGTGTCATGTAAAGCTTTTTCTTTACATCTGTGGTCTAAGCTCGAATCCAATGCTGAAGACTCTGAGGAAAGACTGGGCCCAAGTTTTTCTCTCCTTTTTCCAGCTGATTTAAAATATTCTGGATTATTTTTTAAATCTTCAACATCTTTATATACTTCTTGACTCACATTTTCTTGCTTTTTAACTTTCACTGTTTGATCGTTTGATGCACCCAGTTCAAAAGACTGAACAGGGCTGATGTCCGGAGTTGATAAAGGAGTTACATCTGTCACAGTATCTTCAGATTCCTCAGTGCAGTCACCAAATTTTGGGTGAGTACTTGAAGGCTGCGTACCTGTTGTTTTTATTCCTGACTTACGTTTCTGTCTTGGTGATAAGGGGGTGACACCAGATACATGTTTATTTGATGAAGGAGGTGAATCAGACACACAGTTATCAGACCCTGCATCTGAACAGTCTGCACCTGAACTTAAAGATGAGGAAGACAAAGAAGACGCGGAAGAGTAACTAATTTTGGGATGTTTTTTACTTAGGCTTTTTTTCAAGTTCTTAGGTGGCTTAGATGACTTGGCCCTTACGTCATGCTTCTTTCCATCATCACTGCTTTCCTCTCCATCTGTATGGTAGTCATCCTCACCTTCTTTTGCAATTGTGGGAATTCTATTTGGAAGGGACAAGTGTATTTTATGTCCTGTTGTGGCATCCCGCAATTTTTTCAATCTTGAAGTGGTCGTCAATGATAAAGAATTTCTGGTTTGTGAAATGTTACTTTCTACAGGGTGTTCTTCTAGGGAAATTTTCGCTTTTCTTTCATTTCCCTTCTCAGTGAGATAATTCTCCTTTGTTTGTATTCCAATTTTCAAGTTTACATTTTCTGTATCCTTATCTTTCCCCTCTTTAGGGTCATCATTTTGCTTGTTAAAAACTGAGTTACTTTCAGATTTCCTTGTTTCTTCCAAATCACTGTCAAAGAAAGAATGGTCTACTTCACCTTCTAACGTATCTCCTAACCAATCCATGATGGCAAAAATATATCTGAAAAGGCATAAAGTATGAACATCAAACGAAAGAGTAATTTCCAAATACTTTCCACTTTTATATTGTAATTACATAATTTTCCCAAACTGATACATTTGGTTTACTATATAAAGAGAAACATTATAAAACCAACAACTCAGGGAAGTGGTGATGGGGCTATAGGAGTAATAATAAGCTAAACCAATTATTTGAAAAATAGATAAGTCTTACAGGTAAGTTCACAAGAAAATAATAATAGACCTCAATACAAGGATATCACAACATGAATATCTAAGTGAATGTTAAGGAAAGTCTGCCTTCTGTAAATTAAGTACACCAAAATAGAAAAAAGAAAAAAATACATAAATTAAGTACAGTTAGACTCTACAATAAGAAAGGATGCAGCTAAAAATCTCATAGGAGCCAGGCTCGGTGGCTCAGCCTGTAAACCCGTGCTTTGGGAGGCTGAGGTAAGTGGATTGCCTGATCCCACGGGTTCGAGACCCGCCTGGGGAACTTGGCGAGACCTCATCTCTACAATAAATCAGAAAATAGCTGGGCATGGTGGCGCATGCCTGTAGTTCCAGCTACTTGGAAGGCGGTGGCGGAAGGATCACCGGAGCCCAGCAGGTTGAGGCTGCGGTGGCCGGGAGTGGCCACTGCACTCCAGTCTGGGCGACAGAGTGAGACTCCAACTGAAAAAACAAACAAACAAACAAAAAAAACAAACAAAAAAAATCTCTTCAGGATCCACTGAGCCAGTCCAAATACACATGCAGAGTGATCAACTTCCCTATTTCAGTACTGCTGTCTTTCTAGTGAAAATTTCCCTAGAAGAACACCCTGTAGAGAATAATATTTCACAAACCAGAAATTCTTTATCATTGATGACCTCTTCAAGATGAAAAAAACTGCAGGATGCAACAACAGGATATAAAATACACTTGTCCATTCCAAATAGAATTCCCACAATTGCAAAAGAAGGTGAGGATGACTACCATACAGATGGAGAGGAAAGCAGTGATGATGGAAAGAAACATGACGTAAGGGCCAAGTCATCTAAACCACCTAAGAACTTGAGGTAGAGGTGACCTAGGTCTTTGAGGCTCATTTTCCAGGTCCTGAAATTGTCCGCGCAGTTCCCCATCATGTCTGAGCCAATCAGAGTCCTTGTGACTGGAGCAGCTGGTCAAATTGCATATTCACTGCTATACAGTATTGGAAGTGGATCTGTCTTTGGTAAAGACCAGCCTATAATTCTTGTGTTGTTGGATATCACTCCCATGATGGGTGTCCTGGATGGTGTTCTAATGGAACTGCAAGACTGTGCCCTTCCCCTCCTAAAAGATGTTATTGCAACAGATAAAGAAGAGATTGCCTTCAAAGACCTGGATGTGGCCATTCTGGTGGGCTCCATGCCAAGAAGGGAAGGCATGGAGAGGAAAGATTTACTGAAAGCAAATGTGAAAATCTTCAAAATCCAGGGTGCACCTTTGGAGAAATATGCCAAAAAGTCAGTTAAGGTTATTGTTGTGGGAAACCCAGCCAATACCAACTGCCTGACTGCCTCCAAGTCAGCTCCATCCATCCCCAAGGAGAACTTCAGTTGCTTGACTCGTTTGGATCATAACCGAGCTAAAGCTCAAATTGCTCTTAAACTTGGTGTTACTGCTGATGATGTAAAGAATGTCATTATCTGGGGAAACCATTCCTCAACTCAGTATCCAGATGTCAACCATGCCAAGGTGACATTGCAAGGAAAGGAAGTTGGTGTTTATGAAGCTATAAAGGATGACAACTGGCTCAAGGGAGAATTCATCACGACTGTGCAGCAACGTGGTGCTGATGTTATCAAGGCTCGAAAACTATCCAGTGCAATGTCTGCAGCAAAAGCCATCGCTGACCACGTTAGAAACATCTGGTTTGGAACCCCAGAGGGAGAGTTTGTGTCCATGGGCGTTATCTCTGATGGCAATTCCTATGGGATTCCTGATGATCTGCTCTACTCATTCCCTGTTACCATCAAGAATAAGACCTGAAAGTATGTTGAAGGTCTCCCTATTAATGATTTCTCACGCGAGAAAATGGATCTTACTGCGAAGGAACTGGCAGAAGAAAAAGAAACAGCTTTTGAATTTCTTTCCTCTGCCTGACTAGACAATCATGTTGAAGTTACTAAATGCCCCAAAGCTGAAGAATCTAAATGTCGTCTTTGACTGTATTACCAAATAATAATAATGCTATACTTAAATCACTTGTGAAAAAAAACGTTTTAAGATTATGTGCTTCTTGGTACAGATTTGTGAATGACAGTTTATCATCATGCCATTAGTGCTGCATTCTAAATAAATATATATATTCAAATGAAAAAAAAAAAAAAGAACTTGAAAAAAAGTCTAAGTAAAAAGTATTCCAAATGCAAATTGATCAACTTCCCTATTTCAGTACTGCTGTCTTTGTCCCATTCTGCCCCATCCCTGCAGTTAGTGAGGAAGAGAGAGAGAGGAAATGACTCCTGTTAAAAGTAAAAGTGGCCTCATTCCTTCTTCAAGAGGAACAAAAATGCCAAAGCACACCTACGGGTTGCCCAGGTAGCCTGGAGTCAAACTACTGAATATTTCATCACAAACGGTGACATAACCGTATGGAGAAAACGAGAGGGAGAGCGGCTGCTGGCTAAACTCTGAGGTGGTCACGTGCTCCTGGGGCGACGGCTTTCACCAGGCTCCTTGGCTTTGGCCTCCTCTCCCACCTTGGGGAGATGAGTCTTCTCTCTCCAACCTACTTTCAAGTAAACTGTATTTTCTCAACTAAAAAAAGAAAAGAAAAGGAGAGGGAAAGAACACGTCCATCTCACTGGGGATCTGGCATAAGAGGAGTTTCACAGCAGACAGCCAATGGCTGTCGAAAGTGGGAGAACCAAGGCATGGTATTTAGATACCTGGAGGTAAACATCAGAAGAAATAGACACGCCGGGCCCGGTGGCTCAGCCTGTCATCCCGCGCCTTGGGAGGCCGAGGTGAGCGGATTGCCTGAGCCCGCAGGTTCGAGACCCGCCTGGGCACCTTGGTGAGACCTCATCTCT
>NW_007097775.1:328045-332676 GCF_000164805.1 Carlito syrichta | reverse complement strand
CTGCACTCCAGTCTGGGCGACAGAGGGAGACTCCAACTCAAAACAAAAAAAAAAAAAGAAGAAGAAGAAATAGACACAAACATTCAAAGTAGTTGCCTCTAGCATGGGGCAGGGACTACTGAATTGCTGGTTGTTCCCCTTTCACTGGTGTTTAAGGACTACTCTTTTTGTTACAGACCTTATATTTGTAGTTGATGTGTAAATTTATATATGTATTACCATGACAAAAAATTAAAATTTATGTAAGATATTTTAATACTCCATACAGCTAAAATTAAATTAGAAACATCACTATAAAGTGATAGCTTTTTTGAGCTGGGGTCTCATTCTGTCGCCCAGGCTGGAGTGCAGTGGCACGATCACAGCATGGCAGCCTCGACCTGCCGGGCTCAGGCGTTCCTTCCGCTTCAGTCTCCCAAAGTGCTGGGACTACAGGCATATACCACCACATGCAGCAGCAACAGCCACTTAAACACAGTTTCTATGGCTATTATTACAGTGATCTAAGCAGCAGTGTTACATTATCTCTCTCTGATACCTTGGGTTCAGAGTTTGACCTCATACTCTTCTCCACTAAAAACACCCACGACTCCCTGGAAGGCAGCTGATTTCATTTCTGGAAGCAAAGAAAAACAAGGGCCTGGAACATCTTACTGTTGCCAGAAAGCACAACATTAAAATAGGCCTGGGGTAATGGTAATGAAACAAGGACTCATCTTAAAGGGGTGTCCACAGTCCAAGATGACAATTAAGCACTGAAAAGGAAAGAGTTTTAAAATTGCAAACTGTGGCCATTGCTTTGCTAAGCTATGGTGTGGCCATGTGCACTTTGAGCTATGGCCAGGCCATGTTTTCTTAAGCTTTGGCCCCCTCCCTTACCTTGGGGGAGGCGAATCTCCTCTTTCTCTCCCTCTCTAATTTACTTTCTAAATAAACTATATTTTCTAATCTAAAAAGGAAAATTGCAAACTGTGTAAGTAGATCTTAACATTTAAGAAACATTAGATTATAATCTTTATACATAATAAATATTAAAATACAAGACGTATTATTTTCCATAGTATAGACTAATGCCTTTTTTAAAACTTCAGGTTTTAAAAATTCAAATCAACAGAGGGAAGCTTCCTGCCCAAATCCTCAAAAGAAAGATACCTAATAAGGTTTTAGATACATAAAAATTAAAAAAAAAAAGATTCTATGGAAACCCATGAGTCAATAATGATATTCAGAAATGATACAGATTTGAAGTAAAGGGGGAAAAGGCACATATGTATTTCCAATAATAATATATGGTCAACAAGGCAATTATGTGCTCACTATATTTATAATTATAGTTTTTCATCAAATCAGGCAGTAAAAGATTATGCAATCTGTATCCTAAACCAGCTATAATACTCTGCAACATATGAAAGATATTTTTTTAGGAAAATGGATAAAGTGTTGTGTAAGCATATGTGTGTCAGTCAAAAAGGATAAACTGGCTGGGTGCGATGGCTCATGCCTATAATCCCAGCACTTTGGGAGGCACAGATGAGAGGATTGCCTGAGTCCACAGGTTCAAGACCAACCTGGGAAGCATGGCAAGGCCTCGTCTCTACAATAAATAAAAAAAATTAGCTGGGCATGGTGGCACATGCCTGTAGTTCCAACTACTTGGAAAGCTGAGGCGGAAGGATCACCTAAACCCAACAGGTCGAGGTTGCGGTGGCCGTGAGTGTGCCACTGCACTCCAGTCTGGGCTACAGAGCAAAACTCTGACTTAAAAAAAAAAAAAGAGGCTCGGTGGCTCAGTCGGTAATCCTGCACCTTGGGAGGCTGAGGGGAGTGGATTGCCTGAGCCCATGGGTTCGAGACCTGCCTGGGAAACTTGGTGAGACCTCATCTCAACAATAAATAAAAAAACTAGCCAGGCTACATGCTAGCGTGTGCCTGCAGTTCCAGCTACTTGGAAGGTTGAGGTGGAAGGATCGCTGGAGCCCAGTAGGTCGAGGCTGTGGTGGCCGGGAGTGGCCACTGCACTCCAGTCTGGGAAACAGAGTGAGACTCCGACTCAAAAAAAAAAAGAAAGAAAGAAAGATATTTTTTAAAGTATACATATAAGGTCAGGTGCACTCTGAAAAACTGAGGCAGGCAGATTGCTTGAGCCCAGGAGTTCAAGATCAGCCTGGGAAACACAGCAAACTTGTTTCTACAAAAAAAAAAAAAAAATCAAAAAATTAGCTGGGTGTGGGTACCTGTAGTCCTTGCTACTCAGGATGCTGAAGTGAAAGGATTGCCTGAACCCAGGAGTTTGAGAGGTCAAGGTTGCCATGTGTAGTGATTGTCGTCATCATGCCACTGTACTCTAGCCAGGGTGACAGAGTGAGGTCATGACTCAAAAAAAAGGGCATAGATATAATTTTTACCTGAGCCAAACTTGTATTATTATACTAATCTGGCCAGGCACAGTACCTCACACCTATAATCCCACTACTTTGGGAGGCTGAGGCTGGAGTATTACTTGAGGCCAGAAGTTAGAAAGACTAGCCTGGGCAACACAGCAAGACCGTTTCTATTTTTTTTTTTTTTTAATTAATACTAATTTGATAGATTAATATGATAGGTTAAGGTAAGTGTGGCAATACAATTTATCATCATTAGATAATTTTGTCTGTCTTTAAGATTTTGAAGAATTTAAGACATTCTAATGTGTCAAATTTATAAAAATTGAACTGTTTGTAATCTACTTTTAGGTGTTTAAGGGAATTTGATTATGTCACTGAGTTCAGACTTAGTGAGTTTATATATGATATCTAAGTCATGAGGAAGATTTCCTTTGTTACATTTGTTAACTGTACCTTGTCAAGTGTTGGAGGCACTTAAGAAAATCAAATATAATAAAAAGTTGTGATGCTAAAAGCAAGTTTGCAAATGGTATACAATATTTAGGAAATTTAATATATTTTATGAGCTAAGTGAAGATTAATCAACATAAAATTTTAAAATTGCAAAATGTGTAAGTAGATCTTAACATTCAAGAAACATTAGATTATGATAACCTTTATACTTAATAAATATTAAAATACAAGATGTATTATTGTCTATAACATAGATTAATGCCCTCTTTAAGACTTTTTTTTGTGTGTTGGAGTCCCACTCCACTGCCCAGACTGGAGCGCAGTGGCCGCTCCCAGCCACCGCAGCCTCGACCTGCTGGGGTCTGGCGATCCTTCCGCCTCTGCCTTCCAAGTAGCCGGAACTACAGGCGCACTACCATGCCCGGCTAATTTTTGATATATTGTAGAGATGAGGACTCGCCAAATTGCCCGGGCAGGTCTTGAACCTGCGGGCTCAGGCTATCCACTCGCCTCGGCCTCCCAAAACTGGTAGTTGAGATTACCACTCCCAAATGGTAGACTACTGATTTAGATGATGTATCAGTATGAAAAAGACAATTTAAAAGTGTTATCTACACTGGATTAATTATACAATTTATACATTTAAAGAAAAACTAGGAGAAGAAAGGGCAGAAATTAACTGACCTGTTAGGAAAAAAAAACCTAACAGTTCCACTACATTTTTTTGTATTTCCATTATCGCAACCATAATAGCGTTTATGCAATAAATTAAGCACATAAGTAATGAGTTGGATTTGCTCAGTGTTTGAAAAAGAATGAACTGAGTCTGCCAACCCAGGCTCAAAACTTAATTCTGCCACTTCCCAGCTGTGTGATCCTGGGCATATTTACAAGAATTTTCATCACAGCATCCTATTACTGTTTATAACAGTAATGCATCAGAAACAACCTTAATGTCTGTTAAGAGGAAAACGGATAAATAAAGGGCGTGTAAGCATATGTGTGTCAACCAAAAAGGATAAACTGGCTGGGCGCAGAGGCTCAACGCCTGTAATCTCAGTACTTTGGGAGGTGGAGGCAAGAGGATTGCCTGAGCCCACAGGTTCAAGAACAGCCTGGGCAACATAGCGAGACCTCATCTCTACAATAAATAAAAAAATCAGCTGAACGTGGTGGGAGCGGGCCTGTAGTTCCAGCTACTTGGAAAGCTGAATGGAAGGATTGCTTGAGCCCAGCAGTTCAAGGCTGTGGTGGCCGTGAGTGTGCCTCTAGCCTGGGGGACAGAGTGAGACTTCAAATAAAGAATTTTTAAAAAGGATAAACCGAAATCTACAAAAAGAATACTGACTTAAAAAACCAGAATTAAATGATCAATGACACAATTACGTAAAACTTAAAACATATGCAAAATAATACTATATTCGTCAAGAATATAAACATATAAGCAAAGCTTTAGAGCATAGATTGGAAGGATATATATGAAACTTCTAAGAGTAAAAGCCCATGAAAGAGGGAAGGGGAGAAATGAAGCTGGGAAAGGGGGTTAAAGAGGAAAAGTGAAGACTTGGGAACAAAGGCAGGAACAGCAAACACCGGGCACTGCTAGAGGAGGGAGGGAAGAGATGAGGCATACAACCACACACTGGGTACCATGTCCACTACTTTGGGGAGAAAAGGCTCTTCAGAGGCCCAAAACCTGACCTTCATGCAATTTACTTATGTGACCAATTCTCACATGTACCCCACACCCTAAATAACAACAAATACAAAACACATAAAGAAAAAAAAAAGACA
>NW_007097775.1:322786-328025 GCF_000164805.1 Carlito syrichta | reverse complement strand
AAAAAAAAAAAAAAAAAAAAAAAGATGAGGGCAGAGGCCTGTGCTCATGGGTCATCACAAACCTAAAGAATATGACTGATTATTAACAATTCAATTCTGCCTACCTAAGTTCACAAAGAAAAGCAAAATAAATCAAAATAGCCACCAAATAGTGAATAGGTCTTCTAAAATCATCATTAAAGCCCAAAAACATACCCTTTTTTAAAACAGATAATTCACCTTTTAAAGCAAAATATCAAGGACTGGTATAAAAAGAGTCATAATGTATGTATGTTTCTTTGCCTTCTCAATTTGTTACATGGTAATGAATATCTTTGCAATTGTTTTGTGAGTTTCTTAAAATTTCAAAAGCAAATGATTTCATAGCATAATCCAGAGCAATATTATTTTATAAACTGTAGGTCATATCCCAATGTAAAATCAATTCAGTAGGTCATGCCAATTGTCAAACTGAAGAAAGAAGTGAAATACAGCCTAACACTCAAAAGCATGTTACCCATTGTAAGAGTAAGTAATGAGCCAGGCTTGGTAGCTGACACATGTAATCCCAGCTCTTTGGGAGGCAGAGGCAAGAGGACTGCCTGAGCCCACAGGTTCGAATGAGACCAGCCTGGGAAACTTGGCCAGTCCTCGTTTCTACAATAAATAAAAAAATTAGCCGGATGTGGCGTCCCCTAACAGTAGTATCAACTACTTGGAAGGCTGAGGCAGAAGGATCACCTGAACCCAGCAGGCTGAGGCTGCAGTGGCCATGAACATGCCACTGCACTCCAGCCTAGGTGAAGAATGAGACTCTGACTCAAAAAAAAAAAAAAGAGTAATGGTTCATGACAGTTTTGTTTCTATTACTTAAATGCATTATGTGTACTAAGTTACTGTAAAACCTATATTTTTTTTTCAGGCAATCCACTCGCCTCGGCCTCCCAAAGTGCTGAGACTACAAGCTGAGCCACCGAGCCCGGCCTGTAAAACCTATTTCTTACTAAGGATCTTAGCCAAGGGTTTGAAATGCCACTGGTCTATGAAAAGGAGAAGCTGTCATCAAAAGGAAATGTCCAGGTCAGGCACAGTGGCTCACGCCTATAATCCCAGCACTGCCTGAGCCCCGGGGTTCAAGACCAGCCTGGGCAACTTGGTGAGACTTCATCTCTAAAATAAATCAAAAAATTGGCCAGGTGTGGTGGCGTGTGCCTATGGCCCCAGCTACTTGGAAGGCTGAGGTGGAAGGATCATCTGAGCCCAGCAAGTTGAGGCTGCAGTGGCCATGAATATGCCTTTTAAGGAAATAAAATAAATAAAATTATTAGCGTAAGTAATTCTCACTTGTATTGGTATCATACACTATTCCAAACGTATGGAGTACTTACTATATGCTAGTGGCCATGAATATGCCTTTTAAGGAAATAAAATTATTAGCATAAGTAATTCTCACTTGTATTAGTATCATACACTATTCCAAATGTATGGAGTACTTACTACATGCTAGCACTGCTCTAAGTGCAATTTGAAGAGGTGTTATCACCAACGAGGAAATGAAAGTAGAGCAAGAGCTTTCCCAGTCACACAGCTAGCATGTGGCACCACCAGAATTCTAAAGCGGGCATGCAGTAAGGATCATGTTATTAACGAACTGCTGTGCTATTCTGCTTTTCAGTGTGGTCTTCCCCTAAGATTAGAAACTGGGACTTTCTGTTTGTTTGGTTGGGTTTTTTTTTTTGAGTTGGAGTCTCCCTTTGTCGCCCAGGGTGGAGTGCAGTGACACGCTCACAGCCACTGCAGCCTCGACCTGCTGGCTCCGGCGATCCTTCCGCCTCAGCCTTCCAAGTAGCTGGAACTACAGACGCGCGCCACCACACCCGGCTAGTTTTTGTGATCTGTTGTAGAGACGAGGTCTCATCAAGTTGCCCAGGCTGGTCTCGAACCCCCAGGCTCAGGCAATCCTCTTGCTTTGGGCTCCCAAAGTACCAGGTTGAGCCACTGCGCCCAGCCTTGTTTGTTTTTACACACCATGATATCAATGACTTTTCTGATGACAAGCCGGGCAAGATAAAAAGACCCTACTATCATGAGAATTTTTTAAAGAAACCTATCTAAGCAATATGGCTTTAGGAACAGTTTGTTGCTAAAATGGATGGTTTGCACAGTTGAAATTGGAGACACATTCCAGTGCTTGCAACACATTTTGCTGGATGTATTTTCCATGTAGCAGTTTTCCTCTAACAAGTAAACTGGAACGAATCTCAAAAGTACCACAGATTAACCAGTAGTCCTGGTAAATTAAAAAGTGTTTCCCAGGCAAGGTGGCTCACATCTGTAATACCAGCACTTTGGGAGGCGGAGACCAGAGGACTGCCTAAACTTAGGGGCTCGAGACCAGCCTGAGTAACATGGCGAGAACTCGTCTCTACCATAAATCAAAATATGAGACGGGTGTGGTGGCACATGCCTGTAGTTCCAGCCACTTGGAAGGCTTACATGGAAAGATGACCTGA
The DNA here is from genome assembly GCF_000164805.1 of Carlito syrichta. Taxonomy (NCBI): domain Eukaryota; kingdom Metazoa; phylum Chordata; class Mammalia; order Primates; family Tarsiidae; genus Carlito; species Carlito syrichta. The sequence continues at coordinate 325,533 of NW_007097775.1, read as the reverse complement.
GCCCTGAGCCCAGCAGGTCGAGGCTGTGGTGGCCGTGAGCTTGCCACAGCACTCCAGATCCTGGATGAGTGAGACTCCAACTCAAAAAAAAAGAAAAAAGAAAAAAGAAAAAAAAAGGGTTTCCCTAGGTAAAAATAATTTAGAACTACGAATTAACTAGTGATTCTCCCTATCCCAATCTGAGCTTGTGACCAAACTCTCTTTCCAAAGAGAATAGTGATCCCCAAAGGTATTTCTGAAAAGGAGAGTGATAATTCTGAGAAGTTACAAAACTTGAAATGTTTCCAGCACGTCTCCTCTTTTTTTTAGTATGACATAACAGAATTTCTGTTAGTGATCTCTGATAACCTTAAATAAGGTCTGTCTAAAGCTCCTTCTGATGGTGCATGGCACATAAGAAGTGTTGAGGTTAAACTGAGTGTGGTGGCTCACGCCTGTAATTTTAGCACTTTGGGAGGAGGAGGCGAGAGGATTACCTGAGGCCAGGGGTTCAAGACCAGCCTGATCAACTTGGCCAGTCCTCGTCTCTACAATAAATCAGAAACTTAGCCAGGCGTGGTGGCACGCACCTGTAGTTCCAGCTATTTGGAATGCTGAGGAGGAAGGATTGCCTGAGTCCATCAGGTCAAGGCTGCGGTGGCCATGAGCACTCCAGCCTGGGTGACAGACACTCCTACTCAAAAAAAAAGAAATGTTGAAGTTAATCCTCTTCTCAATCCCATCCTCAAACAGTTTCTCTATAGTCCCAAAAGAAAAAGATTTTATACCCCCTGCTGTAAGAATGATGAAACTAAGGCCTAGCAAAGTCAAGTCATGAGACCAATATTCATTCTTAGTGTGCGGTAAGTTTGCTTTTTATGGCTTCAAGGTTTATCAAACTTGTGAATAAAGAAGACTGAGATGGACAGTGGAAGTACCCAAGATCACACAGCTAGAAAGTTGTCAGGAACTCAGGCTGTCTGATAGCCTGTAGTTCTAGCAATACTTGGAAGGCTGAGGTGGAAGGATCACCTGAGCCTTATAGCAGGTCAAGGCTGCAGTGGCACTGAGCATGCCACTGTACTCTAGCATGGGTGACAGTGAGACTCCAACTCAAAAAAACAAAAACCAAAAAACAAATTGCCACAACTTTCAGTAACCACCACCCCATCAGTCAGCTATCTCCATCAAGGCAAGACCCTGCACCAGCAAAAGAATTACAACTCCTTGAAGAATTACATTGCCATTAGTATTTTTTTTTGCAATAAATTATGTTTTAGTTAAGGTATGCACATTTATTTAAAAGACATGCTGGCTGCTGGATTACCCAGCATTTTGGGAGGTCGAGGCAAGTGGATTGCCTGAACCCACAGGTTCTAAACCAGTCAGGGCACCTTGGCAAGATCTCATCTCTACAATAAACAAAAAAATTAGCTAGGCGAGTAGCATGCGCCTGTAGTTCCAGCTACTTGGAAAGCAGAGGCACAAGGATTGCCAGAGCCCAGCAGGTCAATGCTGGGGTGTCTGTGCGTGTGCCACTGCACTCCAGCCTCGTCGACAGAGTAAGACTTCAAATCAGAAAAAAAAAAGACCTATTATTGCACATTTAATAAACTACAGTATAGTATAAACGTAACTTTTATATGCATAGGGAAACAAAAAAACTCGTGTGATTCCCTTTATTGTGATATTCAGTTTGTTGTGGTGGCCTGCAATGTCTCCAGGGTATGCCTGTATTTACCTTCCTACAGTTTGCAACCCCTAGAGGCCTCAGGCCTCAATCTGTTTCTTTTGGCTTGTCATGTCATGTCTCCACAACTTAAAAAAAAACTGTATAGGAACTTTTGGCCTTATCCACTTCTTTTCTAAGAAAGCCCTGTGATATGTGAAAATTAACATCAAATAAAATTTGTATGCCTTTTCTCCACTTATCAGTTTAATTTCCAGAGGCCCAACTGCAGAACCCAAGAGAGTTTTTTTTCCTTGTCCCTTACACTTGTCTCCTTACTAGGATGGAGAGCTCCTAAACCAGCATGTGCGTGTGCCATTGCGCTCCAGCCTCGTCAATGGAGTAAGACTTCAAATCAGAAAAAAAAAAGACCTATTATTGCACACTTAATAGACTACAGTATAGTATAAACATAACTTTTATATGCACTGGGAAACAAAAAAACTTGGCCTTCCCCATCTTTTTATATTCCCAGAGCCTAAAGGAGGACCTGACAGTCATCACTCAATGTTTATTTGACAGAGGAGACTGCAGTTAGGAGAAAGACAGAGCCCTGGTTCTGCTCTTTGCTAACTAGGTAGGCAGAAGAATCATCTCTTTTTCCAGCCTAGTTTCCTTGATTTTTCCTCACCCTCTTCCCAAACCCTCCAGTAAACACACCAGAACTATGCCTTCGACCTGCATTTCCAAGAAAAATGGTGGCTTAATAAGGTAGTTAAGGGTCTCTTTATAACACATTGGGAAAGTATAAAATCAAAGATAGTCCATCCGATCATAACCACCCTGTGGCGCTCAATCAAGACCCGTTTTTGGAGCCGGGTGCCCGCGGTGCACGTCAGTAATCGCGGCACTTTGGGAGGCCGAGGCGAGAGGACTGCCTGAGGCCAGGAGTTCCAGGAGACCAGCCTGGGCAACTTGACGAGCCCTCACCTCTGCAACAAATCAAACATTAGCCTGGGGGTGGCGGCGCGCGTCTGTACTTCCAGCTGCTCGGCTGCTCGGCTGCGGTAGCGGGGATTGTGCCACCGCACCCCAGCCC
>NW_007097775.1:322380-322766 GCF_000164805.1 Carlito syrichta | reverse complement strand
GTTTGTCCCCCCGCCCCCCAGCCGAGCCGACAGGGTGAGACTCCCACTCAAAAGAAGAAAAAAGGTATGTTTTCCCCAAAGCCTCCCGGAGTCACGTGAATACTCACCCCCTGAACAGAACCCAGCAACAGAAATGCTCGCGCTTTTACCTGACACCAGGAAGACACAAGAGTCGGGCGCCCTTGAAACTGTCATTTTGTCACTACATTTCCGTAGCTAGAGCGACAATCTAACAGGGTTCAGTAAGACACTCATTGGGGACAGGACCATCCCGGCCCAGATTCAACACGTTCACGATCCCCTCCTGCCCGCTGGGACGGAGAAGATCAACGGCAGACCTTCAGGCCTCGGGGCGCAGGCTCCAGTCCGCGGCGGCGGTGGCGGCC
>NW_007097775.1:321233-322047 GCF_000164805.1 Carlito syrichta | reverse complement strand
AAGGGCGGGGCCGGGTGGCCGCGGGCGGCGCGGGGTCGAGTGGAGGCGGGGCATGCGCGAGGGGGAGCCCGGCCCGGCCGCCCGGCGCACCTCGGGTCCGTGGCCGCCTCCCGCTGCTGGGAACCGGGCAGGCGTCCTTGTCACCCGGAAAGCTGCTTCGATGGTCTTGAAGTGCCTCGCCAGAACAGCACTGAGGTGGAGGTGGCCGTAGCCTTGTGATCATTTGTGTCAGCAGGTTCAGACAACTGGTTAGTTCTATGGGCCAAAGGCTGGAGACACAGAACACGAGGTGGGTGATTGCAAGAAAGCAAGAGAACAGCGATCTCTGCAGACTCTTGTATGCCTTAACTTCTCGTTGTTGAACTCTAAGGCACATACTAGACGTGGTCGGCTAAGGGCACCCCCAAAATGTCTACCTCCTAATCCCCAGAGCACATGAATATGTTGCCTTATAAGGCAGACAGGACTTAGCGATCGTGATTAAGGGTCAAAATGGGGAGATTGACCTGCTACCCGCAGCGGACCCAATGTAATCACAAAGGTACCTATGAGAGGGGAGACAAGAAGTTCAGAGTCAGTAGGAGCCGTGAACACCGAGGCAGCAAGTGAGAGTGATGCGAAGAAGAGGCACTGTGCCCAGGAGAGCAGGTAACCTTTTGGGAGCTAAAAACGGGAAGGGAGCAGATCTCAAAGCCTCCAAAAGGAACACAAGTCTGGAGACACCTTGGTTTTACACTTCTGATCTTTAAAAATATAAGACAATAGCCGGGCTCGGTGGCTCAGCCTGTAATCCCGCGCCTTTGGGAGGCTGAGG
>NW_007097775.1:317148-321083 GCF_000164805.1 Carlito syrichta | reverse complement strand
AAAAAAAAAAAAAAAAAAAAAAAAAAAAAAAATATATATATATATATAAGATAATAAATGTGTTGTTTTAAGCAACTAAGTTTGTAATCATTTGTTAAAGCAGCAATAATACATGGTAGGTATCAATAAAAATTGTTTACATGAAAGCACAAAGAAAGCTAGGAAGTATGGGTTTAACTTCCTATCTCTCAGGAAGTATCAATAAGGAATTGTCTCTATCTTTGTTCTTTGCAATGATTCTTGTACTTTTGAGCCTAATTACCAAAAGTACAGAGAATCAATACAATGTTCTTTTTGTTGGCTAAAAGAAAGTTTTGCTTAATTCTCCTTTGATAAAGTATGCTGGCACCATATCCCAAAGAGAACTGTCCACTCTGGTCAAAAGTTTATTTTACAAATACTTGTTTAATATTTTTTCAAAGGAGATAAACAAACAGCCAATAAACATATGAAAAGATACTATCACTAATCACTAGGCAAAAGCAAATCAAAACCACAATAAGATACTATAAAATAATAAGATACAAAAGATACACCCACTGGGATGACTGTTATCAAAAAAACAATTAAGGATTGGCAAGAACCCTTGTGTGCTGCTTGTGATAATGTAAAACAATGCAGCCGACTGGGCTCTGTGGCTCAGCCTGTAATCCCAGCACTTTGAGAGGCCGAGGCAAGTGTATTGCCTGAGCCCGTGGGTTCGAGACCAGCCCTGGCAACTTGGTGAGACTTCATCTCAACAATAAATTTAAAATTAGCCAGGCACGGTAGCGCACATCTCTAGTTCCAGCTACTTGGAAGGCTGAGGCGGGGGATGGCCAGAGCCCAGCAGGTCGACGCTGGGGGAGCTGTGAGTGTGCCACTGCATCCCAGCCTGGGCGATGGAGTGAGACTCCAAATCAAAAAAAAAATAGTGCAGCCACTGAGAAAAATGGTATGGCAGGTGCTTGAAAGATTGAACATAGAATTATATGACTCAGCAATATACCCTTCTGGATATATACCCCCAAAATTGAAAGCAGCTGGGTGTGGTGACTAACGCCTATAATACCAACACTTTGGGAGGTTGAGGCAAAAGGATTGCCTGAGCTCAGGTATTCGAGACCAGCCTGAGCAATACGGCGGGAACTCGTCTCACAATAAATCCAAAAATTAGCCAGGTGTGGTGACGTGCACCTGTGATTGCAGCTACTTGGAAGTCTGAGGCGGAAAGATCACCTGAACCCAGCAGGTCAAGGCTGTAGTGGCCACGAGTGTGCCACTGTACTCCAGCCTGGGTGACAGATTCCAACATACACACACACAAACAGAATTGAAAGCTGGGGCTCAAACAGATATTTGAATACCCATGTTCATAGCAGCATTATTCAGTATAGCCAAAAGGTGAAAACAACCCATTTAATAGATCAACAAAATGTAGACAATACATACGTGGATATGATTCAGTGGTGTGCCCTGTGTTCCCCTGGTTCTATACTACATTAAGATGTTCTTTAGGACAGACAGAATGGAAAGTATATTGGTGTTCTCCAGAGAGCCAGAACCGAGAAAGTATATATAGATGTGGGAAGAGGGATTTATTAGAGGCCTAAGAACCCATTATGGAGGCTAAGTCCCACAACAGACTGTCTGCAAGCTGGAGACCCTGTGATGCCAGTAGGGTAGCTTAGTCCCAGTCTAAAGACCTCAGAACCAGAGAAGCTGACGGCGTAACTGTCTCAGGCTGAAAGCCTGAGAACCCAGGGGGCCACTGGTGTAACCTGGAGTCCAAAAGTCAAAGAGCCTTGGAGTTCTTATGGCCTTGGACATGAGGGTTGTATCTCAGCATCAGGGGAGAAAGGAAATGCCTTTTTTATTTTCTCCAGCCTGCAGCTAACTGGATGGTGTCCACCCACATTGAGGGCAGATCTTCTTCTGCCCTCATATGCCAGTCTTCCACTGACTCATATGCCAGTCTCCTCTGGAAATACCTTCACAGATGAACCCGTAAATGATCCTTTACCATTTCTCTAGGCAATCCTTAATCTAGTCAATCACTACAGGTGTGCACAACCATGCCCCAGTAATTTTTTTTATTTTTTGTAGAGACAAGGTCTCACTGTTTCCTGGGCTGGTCTCCAACTCCTGGACTCAAGCAATTCTCTCCCCTTGGCCTCCCAAAGTGCTGGGATTGCGAGCATGAGCCACCTCCCATGGCAGTCAACACATTCACTCTTAAACAGTAAACTGAAAACTGCTTGAGGACAAAGTGCTGGTTGAAGGGAAAAGTGACTTCAATCTCAAGGGACCACACCTTCCTCCCGGACTGTCTTTATAATGACTCAGAGACAGGGAGGAGTACCTGATGGTAATGGAACTTGTTTTATAGATAGTATCCATTGTAAAACCTAAGAATGGTACTTGAGATCTTTTTCAAACTTTGTACTCTGACAGATCCCAACTCTCACTAGGCCAGAACACCAGGAAGTCAGTTTAATTGAGGCCATCTCTCAGAAATTGGCTTACCACGGTAAGACAGTCTCCACCCAGCAATATCAACACCAGTCAGCAGTCCCTATCCCTCTGTCTACCTCCTCCCCTTTAAAAACCCTATTCTCTAAGTTTTCTGGGAGGTGGATTTGAGAGATTCCACCATTCTTCTCGCTTAGGTGCTTTGGGATATTAAAAAGTCTTTCTCCACTGTGATGGCTGCATCAGTTTTGGTTTTTCTGGGCAGCAGGCACAAGAACCCAGTTCAGCTGTAATATGAGATGACTAAATCACAGAATTTTTAGAAAGCCCCATGGAATAGCAGTTAGATGCACAAGCTCTGACGCTGGAACACAGGGAGTAGTAACCAAGTCCTAGCTCTATAATGTTGAGTAAGTTGTTTTTATCTCCCATGCCTCAGTTTCCCATGTGTAGATGGAGATATTGTCAGGGTTGTTGTGGAGATCAAATGAAGTATGTTTAGTGCTTAGAACAGTATCTGGCACATAGTAAGTGCTCAATTAGTTACTATTATTGTAAGCTAGGGTTTAAACTGGAAAATATGTAAAGCCTTCAGAATATAGTCGCTGGCATGTAAATGATTTTTAAAAAGATACAATTTTTGATAACAAGCTACTATGCTTTATTTGAAATAATTTGGATTTGTAGGGTATGCTTTGAGGAGCCCAATGGGATGAAAATCAACTATTTTAGAGGCAAAAGGGTTTCTTCATAATCAGTTATACTGCTTTATTTTTAAAAAAGGTAAGTAGGAGAAGAGGAAGGTAGTCACTTTTGATTATCGCCTTGGCACAGCAAAGTAACTGTGGCCTGAGACACTTCTTACCTCATTTTTCACTTACAAGGTATAAGAGAGAATGAAGTGCCCCACGAATATCATTAATATTAAAAACAAAAGATGCATCTGCTGCCTCATTGGTCTTAGCAGTAACTGCCAGTGTTTACGTAGCATATTGGCATCTGTCTTCTCAGCAAGCATTATCTGTATTTATTTATTTATTTTGCGGTGGCTCATGCCTGTAATCCCAGCGTTTTGGGAGGCTGCATTATCTGTATATTATCTGCTGGGACTATGCTCGAAGAAAGGCAAATATGTACGCTAGAAATTATTTGGACCACTTTCCTTCGCAGGGGCATTAGCATTTGGGTGGTCGGCAACGGAAATACAGAATTGAAGCCCAGGTGATCGCGGCCAGCCGCATCCACCCCGTGGCCGCGGGCGGACTTCTCTCCCAAGCAGGAATCAGAGGCTGCCTTCGCCCCTCCACGCGCGTCTGAGTCCTGGCCCCAGCGGCCGGGTGGGAGAGCGAGGTTGTCGGGGAGAAACTGTCCCGAGCGAGGCTGGGAACGGCCGCCTTCGCGATCCGGAGAGAGGGCGGAGCAAGGCAGGAAGGCTGCGGGCTGCGCGCGGGGCCGGCGGCGGCCGGCGAGGAGCGGACGGCGAG
>NW_007097775.1:307232-315997 GCF_000164805.1 Carlito syrichta | reverse complement strand
GGCTTTAAAGGGGCTGCCCGCCACCCCTGGAGCGGGCCGCGGAGGGACCGCTCTCCTCGGCGGGGCGGACTTCGGGGCGGTGCTCAGGGAAGGGGGAAGAGGCGCGTTGCAAACGAGCTCTTCGAACCCGCCTCCCGGTTTCCTTCTCGGGCCTTTTTTTCCCTCGAGTCTCCCTCGGTCGCCCAGACTGGCCGCGCCCGGCCACCGCAGCCTCGACCCGCGGGGCTCCGGCCAGCCTTCCGCCTCAGCCTTCCAAGGGGCTGGAACCACAGGCGGGAGCCACCACGCCCGGCTAATTTTTTTTTTTTCGGATGTATCGTAGAAAGAGGTCTTGCGAAGTTGCCCAGGCTGGTCTTGAACCGGTAGACTCAGCGGTCCTCTCGCCCCCGCCTCCCCGAGTGCTAGCATTACGCGCGTGAGCCACCGCGCCGGGCTTCTCGCCAGCCTTTAACAGGAACTGCGTTCTGTCCTGACCGAACACTTCTCCGCTGGGTGATACCGTCATTCAACCGAAATTGCCCGAGCGCTTTGGGGTCAGGGAAGCGACAGCGGCTCAGCTTCATGAGAACGTCTGCTAGGGTGGCCTTGTCCCCAGGGCCTGCATGTCCTTGCGGCGTGGCCGGTAATTCCTCTCAAAGAGCGCCAGACTTCACCAGGTCACTGGGAGTCGGGGGGTTCAGGATGCAGCGCAGATTCAGCGCTGAGGGTGTCGGTCATCCGCGCTCGGTAGGTGGACACGCAAGAGGGTCTGTCGGGGGCCAGGCCCGACGCCGCTTTCCTAAGTCGGCTCAAAAACTAGTCATGTTTGCTCCTCTGAAAATGGACGGCTGGCCGGACTCGGCGGCTCAGCCTGTCATCCCGCGCCTTTGGGAGGCCGAGGTGGGCGGATGGCCGGAGCCCGCGGGTTCGAGCCCCGCCTGGGCAACTCGGCGAGACCTCATCTCTACAATAAATCAAAAATTAGCTGGGCGTGGTAGCGTGCGCCTGTAGTTCCGGCTACTTGGGAGGCTGAGGCGGAAGGGTCGCCGGAGCCCGGCGGGTCGAGGCTGCGGGGCCGGGAGCGGCCGCTGCCCTCCGGTCTGGGCGACCCAGGGAGACTCCGACGCACAAAAAGTAAAATAAAAATGGATGGCTAAGTGAATGTCATTTTCCTTTTTTTTTGAGTTGGAGTCTCACTCTGTTGCCGTGGCTGGAATGCAGTGGCATGCTCACGGCCACCGCAGCCTCGACCTGCCGGGCTCCGGCGGTCCTTCCGCCTCAGCCTTCCGAGGAGCCGGAACTACAGGCAAGCGCCACCACGCCCGGCAAACTTTTTGATTTGTTGTATAGACGCGGCTTTGTCTGGTTGCCCAGGCTGGTCTTGAACCCCTGGGCTCAGGCGGTCCTCTCGCCTCAGCCTCTCCAAGTGCTGGGATTACAGGCTGAGCCACCGTGCCCTGCCAGAAGTGATTTTCATATGTAATTTGCCAGGAGTTGGTGAACAGATGTGGTTTTCTTCTACCATGATGAGATGTAAGGACCCTGAAATTTTGCTGTTTTGTTTATTGGTTTATAAAAGATGTACCAGTTCTTGAGTATTGTGCGTAGTATTTACTGAGCCTCTTGTTTGCACCAGGTGCTGTTTTGGAAGCTGGGATTGGATCAGCTTCAGTGTCCTGCTCTCTGGAGATTACATTCTTTGGGGAACCAGGCAATACGTAAATAAGTGAGCTACGTTGAGATCCTGATGAATGCTCATGAAACCAAGAGTGAATAAGAGGAACTAGTAGGGGGAGGAAGTTTGGAGGGTGAGGTCAGAAGCAAAGTCAAGAAATCGATCTTTGGCATTGAAAGCCTCCTGTTGTGGGGTTCTTTCCTGGAAAATGCTCCCCCCCCCAATCTTCCAGCTCGCTTGCACCTCTGGGTGTAAAACTTGGATATCATCTAGAAAGATGGTTTAGGAGAGCAATCAGAGAAAATAGTACCTTAAAGGTGACAAAAAATGAAGCAGCCTGTGTAATCTTTCTTATATACTACCCAAGGATTGCGGGTAATAGGAGAGGTGAAGTATAATGAAAAGAAAGTTATTATTGGTCATTGTTTTTGAACTTGAATTCCTATGGTAGTCTTAAATAGAAAATACTTTTCTAAGTTATATACTATTTAGAATTGAAATGTATGTTATTCACATAAAATTCTGTTTTCATTATAATGCTGTTTATTCAAGCCTCTAGTTTTGCTGTATTTCTTCTAATTTGTGTGTTTTTAAAAATTTCTCTTTATGAATGGAAGGGTGGGAGGCATAAGTGTGTGGTGTAGTGTACAATATCTACAGTCAGTTCTGTGAAGGTATCAGCTGGACCACACAGGTCATCTAGCATATGTGGAGGGGGAGGTTGTTTAGCAGTGAACCAAATGGAGCTTCTTAGACTGCAGTGACTACTACAGAAATTTGAATTCAGTATGAAGAGAAGAATCCTCATTCTTTTTTTTTTTTTTTTTTTGAATAGGAGTCTTACTGTGTCACCCTGGCTGGAGTGCAATGGCATGCTCATGGCCACTGCAGCCTTGACCTGCTGTGCTCAGGTGATCCTTCTACCTCAGCCTTCCAAGTAGCTGGAACCTACAGGCACACACCACCATGCCCAGCTAATTTTTTTATTTACTGTAGAGATGAGGTCTCGTCAAGTTGCCAAGGCTGGTCTTGAACTCCTGAGTTTAGGTAATCCTCTCGCCTCGTCCTCCCAAAGTGCTGGGATTACAGGTGTGAGCCCACCATGCCCAGTTGAGAATCCTCATTTATTCTTATTCATTTCGAATTATTCTAGTATGAGCTAGACATGTCAGACAATGGGATTCATCTTTCTTTCCTTCCTTGTTTTGCTTGGTTTTTTCTTTTCTTCTTGGCTTCTTTCTGCAGAGAAAGAAAAATGCATACACTGTTGAAAGTAGAAGAGAAACCTAACCCAAAAGGGAAAAGGTGTTTCATGCTTAGAGTTTGTTCAAATGCTTCTGAATGCTTCACAGTGTAGTAGTTATCAATTGTAAACTCTCAGCAGTTAGCACCTGTGATTTAACACCTTTTGTTACTTTTGCACCTAGCAGGCTCTCAAATGTTTGCTGATGATAATGGAAGTGTATGGCCTATTGTCTGTGGTCATTAACTTAGTGCTTTTCTCCTCCAATCAATCTAGTATCCGTTGAACATCTGTTTGCCTGAATTTAGATTTCACTTGGATGGGAATCACTGTTGATTAAAGTAGTAAAAATAATTTTCATTCCAGAGAAATTTCATCCCAGACGTCCACATACTAGGCAAGGCAGAAAGATTCATGCTAGTCTTGACGGTTGGTATCTGGGCCTCACTTTAGAAAAACTTGGACTTGTTGCAGGTCAGCAGACCAGTCCATTCCTGGTGTGATAGTTGTTAGGCCAGCTTTGCTGCGTGAACTGTCATAATGTGATGTTCCCAGTCCAAAGTTGTCATTTGTTTTTTTCAGGCCAGTTAACTTACTGGGTGTGAGCCTCAGATTCACTAGCCACAGTTACTAGATCCTAGCACTTGATCCAACCAAAGCAGTGGCAAGAGTGAATTCATAATTTCGAAAAACTTATTATAAGACCAACAGTTCAAAGGGAAGCTTCTCATACTGGAAAAAAGGAAAATATTTCTTATATTTTGATGATAGAAAGGTAAGAGAATAACTTCTTTGTCAATTTTTCTGTCATGTAGTCTACGAATTTTTTATTTTATAGGTAATCCTCTCGCCTTCTTAGACTGCACTAGATTCTTTTTGGTTAATGTTCCATGGTTCAAAGTAAACAAGCAACTAATGAGGATTGGAGGGCTTATACCAGTCTTTAAAATTTGGGTGCTTAGTAGCCTATGGGAACCTAAAAGCCACTGCTGTGGGAAGAAAACATGAATGAAAGACCTCAGAGTTCAGCTAGATAGAAGTTTAAGAAGATCATCAATTCTGATTAAAAAGCATATACTGAATATCCACCTACCTTATATTCTGATCTTGTGAGATAATTTTTGTTGCCTAGTTAGTTGCTGAGTATCAGTGTCAGGCACATAGTTTATGCCTAGTTGATGAATTTTTATGAGAATTTAAGTATCCACCTGGCATTTTTAGGTCCAAAACCTCAACCACAGTTTCCTAGAGAAGGGTAGACCCTTGCAATACATGGCATTAAGAGCTTGGATAATTACTTTCTGGAAGTGCGTGGCACTGTTTCTAGCGTTGGGAAGGGTTCTGAGATGACTGGAAATACTGTCTGACCCTGTCCCCTAAGGCAGAGTAGATTATACTGGCATGGGGACTGGACGAGAAGGCAGATGTTTGTAGAAACAGTGACACATTCACACAGCAGTCCCCTGCTCCATTTGGCTTGGATTGGACCGCTAGAATTCATCAATGAGTTCTTTTACTAGTACAAATGCTCTTTGAGTAAAACAAACTTAATTTAGTTCCTTGAGGGGAAAGGAAAAGAAGCCTGAATTAGGGAGACTGTACACAGCCTCTTTGTGCCGTTCCTTTATTATGCTAATGTGATAAACTAATCCTCACTCATTTGTTAATGGATAATGGCATAGTATATCTACTGTCCTCAGAGATTCTTTTGGATTTTTTTTTCATTAGCTCTACAGTGGGAACATCTTTTGGACTTTAAGCTGGGGAGCTAAGTCATGGTGGCTAGTGAGCAAAATATTTTTCAGAAAGAGCGTTTTGAAAACCCCTTAAATCATAGGATCCTACTTAACTCTGTAGTTTAAGGGTTGTTTAAATTCATACTATTCATAATTTTTTTTTTTTTTTGAGTTGGAGTCTCTGTCGCCCAGGCTGGAGTGCGGCGGCACGCTCACGCCACCCCAGCGTCATCCCGCTGGCCTCCGGCGATCCTTCTGCCTCAGCCTTGCAAGTAGCTGGAACTATAGGCATATACCACTATGCCCGGCTAATTTTTTTCTTTACTGTAGAGATGAGAGCTCACCAAGTTGTCCAGGTTGTTCTAAAATCCGTGGCCTTAGGCAATCCCCTCACCTCTGGCCTCCCAAAGTGCTGGGATTACAGGCTTGAACCACCGCACCCAGCCTATTCATAATTTTTAATTTACTTTTTTCATAGGTTGTACAATCACATGATTAAATCAAAGCATATGAAAAAGGCATACAGTGAAAAAAAATCTCCCCTATGGACAGCCACTGTTAACAGTTGCTGTTTATTCTTTCAGATATATTTTACAAACATACAAGCAAATACAAATGTATATTCAAAAAGAGAAGTTTTTGATATCTCTTATCTCTGCTGTATGAACAGTGTTTACACATAATGGAAAATTATTTGTTCTGTTGTAGAGGAATTATTTGATAAGGATAGTCAAAATAAGGTGAACTTGTATATGAATAGTGATAACAACTTCAAAATGGGAAGAGACAGTACATGATTAAACATGGGACAGAAAAAGTGCTAATGAAAAACAAATGTGTTTAGAAAACAAGTGTATGTTGAATTTGGCAACACTGTCCAAAGGAAGTAAAATATATTGTCATAATTTGTTTAAAAAAAACCTGAGAGCACATGTATCATTTGAGATTTGAGTTGCTGGTGCGCATATGAGATGTGTCATAAGAGCTAAGAGCTAGGATTAGAAAGGTGATTTTGGCTAAGTTGTGGAAGACCCTATTTGAGTAGAATTGATTTTAGTCTGTAGGCATGGCAGCTGTTGGCATTTTCTGAGCACAGGAGTGATAACATCAGGGCTTTAGAAATTCTGAATAGAAATGTGATTGGGATGCAGTGTCTGTGGAAGTCTGTTAGTTGCATACAAACTTGCTAGGGGTTTTTAAGTTTATTTTCTATTATTTTTTGAGTTGGAGTCTCACTCTGTCACCCAGGCTGGAGTGCAGTGGCATGCTCATGGCCACCACAGCCTCAACCTGCTGGTCTCAGGCGATCCTTCCGCCTCAGCCTTCCAAGTAGCTGGAACCACAGACACGTACCACCATGCCCAGCTAATTTTTCTTGATTTATTGTAGAGATGAGGTCTCGCCATGTTGCCCAGGCTGTTCTTGAACCTGTGGGCTCAGGCAGTTTTCTCACCTCGGCCTCCCAAAGTGCTGGAATTCTAGGCGTGAGCCTCTGCTCCCGGCCAGAATTTTTTTAATTGCAACTCTACTTTTGAAAGAAAAAATGCAAATACGGAACCTGTGTTTTTACCCACTGGTTGGTTGGATGGGAATGACGGGGAGGCAGGCGGCCCTTCTCAGAGGCTCTCCTAGATGCCCTGAGGACCAGGGTTTAAGTACAGATCAGACCAGGGATGCTGCTTCCCTAGTTTCTCTGAGCACAGTGTAGGTTTCCAGGAAATTCAGCAGGTTTTGGTTTTGGTGACCTTCCCAGCACAATTTAGGTTTTTGTGGGTTTTACTGCTTTAGGAGAATGCAGAGAGTAGTGTGAGATGCACCTGCTTTGTCCCTGCAGCCAGCCCGCACTTACCAGCTAATCTAGGCATTAGCCAGTCTTGGCACGTTTGTCAGTAACTTGAAGTCAGATGGTTCTGAGGCCAAGAGAGGAAAAATGAATGAATTGTGAGTTTTAAGAGTAAGACATATGAACTAGTTTATGCAACTAGGATCTGTTTAGTAAGTTTTGTATTTTAGTATACAGCCGGGCGCATGGCTCATGCCTGTAATCCCAGCACTTTGGGAGGTGGAGGCGAGAGGATTGCCTGAGCTAAGGAGTTTGAGACCAACCCAGGCAACTTGGCAAGACCTTGTCTCTACAATAAATAAATAAATTAGCCATGGTGGTGCGTGCTTGTCGTTCCCAGTTACTTGGAAGGCTGAAGTAGAAGGATCCCCTGAGCCCAGCAGGTCAAGGCTGTGGTGGCCATGGGCGTGCCACTGCACTCCACCCTAGGTGACGGAGTGATCCTCCTACGCAAAAAAAAAAAAAAAAATACATCTTTTGGAAAATTAGTTAATATTTACAAGTACTCATTTCCAAAGTAACCTGAATGGCTGTGGTCTCACCTGTGAGTATATATGAGTGAGTTTACATATATGATAGTAACCAAAGTATACAGGCATTTATTTCTATTTGCTCATACAGAACTTCATCCTCTAGGAGTACCCCTGCCTTCTCCCCACCATCCTTAGCGTTTCGGGGAGTTCACAGGAGTGTCTCATGGATTTGGGAATAAATTCACGCATGCTTGTCCGTTCCTGGCAGAGCATTCAAGAGAGGCTTCTGTGTGGTGCCACCATTGCCAGTCTGTAGAGTGCATTTCCTTCTGGGTGTTACTGTCTCAGTCCTCCAGAGCTGCGTGTTCAGGAGCGCTTGGTCCTTTGGATTCTTCTTAGCTCAAGCCACATTTTATGTTTTATCAAAGCTGAGAGTATAGCCCTGTATGTCTCACTCAGGCATGTTTTCTTGTTTGTTTTTTAATTTCATTTTGTTATGGGAGCTGAGAAGCTTGTGCCACACTCTTTGCACCTCCTGTGAAGACAACTTTTTTTTGCCTGGGATTTCTCTCTCTCTCTGGCCCAGTTCAGCCCCTGGCATCATGCCGGAATTTTCTGTTCCCAACCTGGAGCCCCTACAGGTAAGCCATCTCCTACAAGGCCTCTTCCCCCTTTGCAAATCAGCTCATACAAATATATACCTGAGGGCTGCCTGCAGACTGCCAATTTTTTATATATGAAATTAACATCTTATATACCCTGGAAATTTCCATATCTTTTTCTGAAGCAGAATTGTTAATCTTATATTTTCCCTTCTGGTTTTTTATTGGTTTGTTTTCCTGATTTGAATTTTGGTCATATTTATTTATTCATTTTTATTTATTTAGAGACAGGGTCTCACTCTGTTGCCCAGGCTGGAATGCAGTGGCTTGAGCATAACTCACTACAACCTGAAACTCCTGGGCTCAAACCATCCTCCTGCCTCAGCCTCCTGGGTACCTGGGACTGCAGACGCACATTACTATGCCCAGCAATTTAAAAAAAAAGTTTTTATAGAGATAGAGGTCTCACTATGTTACCCAGTCTGTTAATTTTGGTCATTCTGTAGATTTAATTTTTTAATTTTCTTTTTTTTTGAGTTGGAGTCTCACTCTGTCACCCAGACTGGAGTGCAGTGGCCACTCCCAGCCACTGCAGCCTCAACCTGCTGGGCTCCAGCGATCCTTCCGCCTCAGCCTTCCGAGTAGCCATTTTTATTTTTTTAGTTGAAGTCTCGCTCTTGCCCAGGCTGGAGTACAGTGAGTGACATGCTAACAACCACCACAGCCTCGACCTGCTGTGCACAGGTGATCCTTCCACCTCAACCTTCCAAGTAGCTGCAACTACAGGCACGAGCCATCATGCCCCGCTAATTTTTTGATTTATTGTAGAGATGAGGTCTCACCAAGTTGCCCAGGCTGGGCTTCAGTTGTTTTATTCTTACTCTTGGATAGTCTCACCCTTGAGCCCCCTACAATAACCATCTCTACACTGAGGACTTAGAGATTTGCTCCTGAGGCTCAGATTTATTGTTGGGCTCAGACTCATTTAGTCAGCTGCTTAACTTGAAATTCCCACTTGGCAGTTCCAATGGTACCTGAAACTTAGTCCAAAACACCTTGTAATTAGTGTCTCCATTCCTTTTGTTCCTGTGTCAGTGACTAGCACCTGAGAGTCCAGTCCCACCGCCTAAGAGTCCTTCTTGGCCTCTCCTTCTCTTCTCATCTGTATGCACTCCATCAAGTCTTGTCTTCCTACCTCTTGGGTTCTTTTTTTT